>NW_026606766.1:0-80000 GCF_029890125.1 Rhinichthys klamathensis goyatoka | reverse complement strand
TTTTTCAACACAGCCCTATGTGGTTCCCCGAGAACTAATGGTTCCCCATGGAACTTTTTCCTGGTTGCATTCGCACCGCCAGTAGGAACTCTGAAGTGAAGTAAGCCACGCTTGTTGTTGTGACTTTTATTTTGACGGCGCTGAGAACACCAGAGAATAGAGAGCCTAAGTCCCTCCCCTTCCGGTCGACCACCATGGGACCTTATTTCGGAAAAATATTGTATGGTAGTGTTGTGGCAAATTCTCGATCTTTGGTTCAACTCTTCAAAGTCTGGTTCAGGTCTCAGAAGAAATCTTTCAGAGTCGAAGTTTCAGGTCTCAGAAGAATAACTTTATTGAGCAGTTCAACAAAGTGAGATGGTAGCTAGTCATCTGATCTTTCATGGGCCAGTGCTCTAGTCTTATACCTTTTTCTTATCTTTAGTATTCAATTAGCGTTTGTATTAGTATCTTTTTACACCATGGGCATCTGTATTAGTATCTTTTCACATAATGGGCATCTGTATTAGTTTTTCTTTTCACACAATGGACCTCTTGCTTTTAGCAGTCGTTTACTCAATGGACATCTTGTTTCAGTATCTTTTTCTTGGTGGTACATCGTTACATTGTATACAATATGTTTCTCTTCCAGTGCCTCCCAACACCTGCATCTGTGCTACAAGTCTTTTGGGTACTTTTCCACTCTCTTGTCCATGTCCTTATGTGCCCTATCCTCACATGCCCTGTGACCTAGTTTTTCTGCTTGGCATTACAGCATTCAGACCTGGTTTTCTCTAACATTACAGCATTTTATATTCAGACCCATGTATGAGACAAATGAAATTCCCCAACAGTAGTCAGTGGCGAGAGACAACAAATATTTTGATCTCGTTTGAATTGTGCCCTGAATTACACATATGATGTTTGTCAATTTAAAAGATACATTTTTAAGTCAAGAAAGTCGCAGTTTGATGTAAAACTGTTGAGGTATAAGACTGTGAAAATACGTAATTACAAAGACTACAAACCCCAAAGGTGCACATTTTCTCTCAATGAATGAAACTAACTTTACTGAAGCTAACTTTACTGAAGCTAACTTTACTGAAGCTAAAGCTAAATTTACTGAAGCTAACTTTACTGAAGCTAACTTTACTGAAGCTAACGTCTGTCATTGTTTCTATAGTCTTACGTTATAATCGTAACGTTACGCCGTCATGCCTGAGTGTTTTGTACCAGACTGCACACACACGAGCAGCGGATCTCGCTCGTTGTTTCGCTTCCCGGGAGATGTAGTTCATTGAGCGATTTTCACGATTTTTCACTTTCAGAGTTATCTTTTAAATTGACAAACATCATATGTGTAATTCAGGGTACAGTTCAGACGGAATAAAAAGATAAGTTGTCTCTCGCCATTGACTACCATACATATTTTTTCCGAAATAAGGTCCCATGAGCCGGAAGCGGAGGAGAGGGACTTAGTGTGTTCATTAGTTTACTCCGTGTTCATTAGTTTAAGATCTGTCAGTTCTGTCTAATACGTTATTAGACAGAACTGTTATACATAGAAAGTAGACCATAATGAAAAGTTATTAGCGTATGCCGTGTGGTTGATGTCCAGTGTCGCTGAGCAGAGATACATAACATAAGTTAATCATGTTTGGCTTGGTCCCCTCAAAATTACGTTGGATTTTCTCCTCAGCGTAAAGATTAAGATGCCTATCTATCACTGTTTTACATGTTCGTAGAGTTAGTTTGTGGAGTAAATATATAGGCTATAATCTGTGTGTTTAGAGCCTTTTTTTAAATGGCGGGTGCAGGGGTTTCGCGTGCGTTTAGCCAATCAGCGTTCACTAACGTCACGGATGATTCCATGAATATCAGATGATGTCACCAACGTCTCCTCACTGACGTCACTCACTTCTAAAACTTGTCTTCCGCCATCTTGAGTACCTGATTCGGCAAGATCGATACGTCAGTCGCAAAGGAACTAGAGCTTAGATTCAGTGTTGGTTTAGACTCGACTCTGAAGTAGGAGCTAAATTTCCTCCAAAAGGAGTTCCTAGAACTAATTTCGTTCCTAGTTCCTGAACACGCCAAAATCCGGCTACTATGAAAAGGTTCCTCCGGTGCGAAAGCCCCTTATGACTGGTGTTTCACCTCGTCCTGTCAGAGCACAGTTGACGGCTCGGTCGTTGATGGCCATGTCACTGGGCTGGATATCCATGAAGGGTTTATGTCCGATTCCCATGAACACCCTCTCCTGCATCCGGATCTCTGTGTGAAGATCAGCACAGACCCTCAGCTTGACATGAACTCTTTTTGCTCACCAGGTACTGTGGCTAGTGGTCTTCTAAAGTTACCAGCCACACATTTTCACTGACCACAATTTTGACAGTGATACCATGGGGAAAACCTGCCATATATATATTCTTAATATTATCTCATAATTTGGCAGCAGATTTATTAGGCTGCTGTTACTTTAACGCCTGATGCACGGATCCATTATACTGTTACACATGTGTTTTCTTTCTCAACTGTTTACATTCATTTAAAACATAACTGACTGTGTTTATGTGAACACTCACCTTTTTTTTGTTGACTGTTTAAGAGCAATAAGCAGCGAAAAAGAGCTAAATGTAGTGTGTAGTGATGTAATGTGGTGTGAGCAAAAAATGTGAGTAAAATAAGTAGAATGAGTAAAATTATGAGCGATACGTGCAATCACTCGGAAAATTCAAGCCCTGTAACACCAACAATATCCATCCGGAGCAAATCTTGGTGAGTGCTAGTGTCAAGCCCTGGTGATTACTAACACATGGGTCATTCCTGCTATAGGATTTTCATGTTGCATTGTTTTGTCTCAAGATGCACACCAGCAATGTTTTTTTTTTTTCAAAGGCATGTTTATAAAAGCTACATAAATGTCCTAACTGAACTAAGGAGTAAGTCTGGCTTAATCTAAACCCTGTCTGTTGAACCGGGCCACAATGTTTATAAATCATCTTAGTTTATTACAATACAGCAGCAGAACCCAACAATAAAACACAAACCCCTTAAAGGGATACTCCACCCAAAAATTAAATTTCATTTACTCACCCTCAAGTTGTTGCAAACCTGTATGAGTTTCTTTCTTCTGCTGAACACAAAGGAAGATATTTTGAAGAACGATTGGAACCAAACGGTTGTTTGGCACCATTGACTTACATAGTAGGAAAAAAATAATAATATGGAAATCAATGGTGCCAAAGTTCCAATCGTTCTTCAAAATATCTTCCTTTGTGTTCAGCAGAAGAAAGAAACTCATACAGGTTTGCTACAACTTGAGGGTGAGTAAATGATGACAGAATTTTTGGGTGGAGTATCCCTTTAAGGTAAGAAAACCCTTTTTGATCATTTGGTTTAAATTACTCTACTGCTCAAAAGTATGGGTATAGAAATTAATAGTTTTTTATTGAGCAAGGATGCATTAAAATTGATTCAAGACAGTACATACATTTATAGTGTTTTAAAACTTTCTATTCATAAATCCTGAAAACATTTTTTCAAGCAGCACAACTGTTTTCAACACTGATAATATTCAGAAATTTTTCTTGAATCATATTAGAGTGATTTCTGAAGGATCATGTGAAAATTCAGCTTTAATGAATAAATTACGGTTACAATATAAATAGAAAACAGTTATTTTAATTTGCAATAATATTTCACAATATTACTGTTTATACTGTATTTTTGATCAAATAAACGCAGCCTTGGTGAGCAGTTAAGTACATTTAGAGGGAAATCTACAACACAATATCGATGAGCATTATCTAATTATTTGATGAATTCTGTGATGTTTTGTGATTGTCAAGTCAGCTTTATTTATACAGCGCTTTTTACAATACAGAGTGTTTCAAAGCAGCTTTACTGTGATAACAGCAAAATAATGCAACAAAGATTGTTTCCAGAAGAAAATAGCGTCACAGTCCAACTTAAGTGAGTTCAGTGATGGTTAATTTTTGTTTTAAAAAAGTTATTAATTTAGTTCATTTATATATAGCTGCTCTGGAGAAAATTGTGATGTCATCATCAGCTCAGTTCAGTTCTCATATAATGGTGTAAATGCAGGCAGATCAATAATATTGTTGAATATTAAGGGCGCTTTCACACTTGGTTCGATTGCCTGTTCCGAACCCGAGTTCGATTGCTCCCCCCTCCCCCTGCCCCCGATGGACTGTGTTCACAAATATTATTTGTATCCGAACCGCGGTACGCTTGCGTCATCAAGCTGCAGCTGGCGCGTAATCATGTTGCTTGGTAACCGGCGCCGCTATGAATGAAAAGGCGTCAAAATGGATAGAATTGGTCGCTTCACATTTGTTCGTTCTTTTTTTTAACCTTTGGTTTTGTTTTCAAAGAAAAGATACAGAAACACACTTGGGTGTGTCTGCCGCAAAAGTACTAAAATCGTTCCAAAGACAGCTGGCTGTCAGCCGAAGACAATTTTTGCAGAGGCAAACATAAATCATATCTCTGCTTGCAGTGCGTCAATCCCGCTTTTCGTCAAGGTAAGTGTACACACACACACACACACACACTGACGACTGTCCTGTCGACCACATTATACATTATACGTCATCAATAGCGGTTCACTTCCGGGGTTTGGTTCGATTGCATTCATATCAGCAGCGAACCGTACTGGAGTTCACATGAACCGTACCCCAGACCACCTTTTTAAGCGGACCCGAGTACGGTTCGCGGGTGCGCACCCGAGTTCGGAAGACAGCGTTCACATCATCCAAACGAACCGAACTCTGACGTCATTCGAACCCGGGTGCGCACCAAAAGTGCTAGTGTGAAAGCCCCCTAAATGTCCCCAACTAAGGAAGCCAAAAGCCAAAGGCGACAGTGGCAATGAACCAAAACTTCATCAGGAAATTTTTCAAATACAAAGTGTTTCAAAGCAGCTTTACTGTTATAACAGGAAAATAATGCAACAAAGATTGTTTCTAGAAAAAAATAGCATCACAGTCCAGCTTAAGTGAGTTCAGTGATGGTTCATTTTTGTTTTAAAAAAGTTATTCATTTAGTTCACTTATATATACAGCCGCTCTGGAGAAAAAAGCGCTCAGTTACCAACCAACGAACAGTGTATGATTATGATTCAGGCAGCATTACAGGTCTGAAGTCAGATTGGATCAGAACATTCAGAATATTTATCTTTTGGATTGTCTAAAAAATTGATTTACAGTGAAACTGCTGAAAATGTTTCATTCATACGGTGTTGCATAATAGATTGATTTTCTGGCTTTATTCCCGCACATCTACAGGGTAAACAATTCTAAGGAAAAAACATCAATAGGACTATTATCGGGAAATGTGCTTCGAGAACAGAGGTGAGATTCATGAATAAATACAGCTGTGCGTAGGAGTTCAGCTTCTGTCATTTATCTTTCTCACATTCCTCAATATACAAGATCACTTCCCAGCAGTTCATTATGCTTGATAAACCCAAGCGCACTCATATTACTGGCTGTGGTGAGCAGGACGGCCGAGGGACGTGAGAGAACGTCGCGAGGCCGGTGGTGCGATTGCTAATGAGCAGCACCTGGGAAGCACACCGGTCTCGCATCTCTCACGGAGGAGCGGAAGCATAAAGGAGGAGCGACGGAGTGGATGATCGAGAGAGGAACAGGCCTGCTTTTGTTTGTGTTTTATTTTATTTTATTTTGGTAGCCAGCAGTCGTCCGTGAGGGGCTGCTGGCAGGTAGTTATATTTTATTTTGGGTAGCCAGCAGTTCCGTGAGGGACTGCTGGCAGGTATTGTGTTTATTTCATTTAAATAAAGTTTTAATTTGATTGTCCGCCGGTTCCCGCCTCCTTCTTCCCTGAACATTGCTACACTGGCTCTTAGGTTTAAGGTTTTCATTTCATAATCATAAATATGAGGTAACAGGAATGTCAGTAATTGCACGTTGCACCAATGAGAATAAATCTTAAACGCACATTAAATCAAGGTTTTACAGTAGACGTAGATTAACTCTAATCCTTTTACAGATTTAAAACTCGCTTTTAAATGAAGTGGTTTAGATTTCCAAAAAAGTCATTTTTCAATGGATTGGGGGGAAATGAAAGAGTTCCCAGAGTAAGCAATCACATCTAATCACAGGGTAAAGATTTAATTACTAATTTGTCAAACTGTCTTTAAAATTAAGCAATGTAGCACAACCTGAATTTAAATAAAACATGGAGAAATCTCGGATTACCTTTAACCCTCTGGGGTCTGAGGTGTTTTCGGGGTCCTTGAGATGTTTTGGCATGCTCTGACATTTCTGCTTTTTTCAGTTGCTTATAAACATATTAATGGCACAGGTGAAATTACACTCTATATAGCACACACAGGGCTACCATAATATGTGAGCAACATGTATGTACATGTTTGTATTTTTGAGAGAATATTGTTTATGCGTGGTTATTGAAAAAAATAAAAAATAAAGTTTCTAATATAAGGCCACAAATAACATACTAAATATCTGTCCACAAGACTTTTGACAAGTGGATGTTGTTGCCTAGAGTTTTTGCTTCAAATTGATCTGAAAATCATTCTGCCTAATCATTCACATAAAACAATAGATTGTTTTAAATTGTGAAAAACATTTTTTGTTTGCAAAGGCAATATGCGGATGGGCGTGAACGACCCAACCCCCTCATGAATAATTAGGCAGTTCTCACCTGAGCAGACTGCATACTAATGAGCCTTTCATTCAGGGGTGTCACACAAGAAAGAATGCAAGGACAATATATATATATATAAATAAATAAATATTTATACACACACACACACACACACATATATATATATATATACAAACAATCAAAATATAAATGAAAGCCAAAAGCACATTTTTAGTCACCTTTTAGCCATCCACATACCATTTTTAGCCATCCACCACGGTAAAAATAAACCAGTCGCATTTCAAAGTCGTTCGCGAAATGACCGCCAGGTGGCGCAAAGGGACATTTAGCAAAACGTAAGTGGGGCTAATGTCTGTAGCCTAAGGATGAAATACTACAAGTTATGGTAATTTCCAAATAAGCCTACAACAAACATTTATAGCCTACTCCGTAATTGTTGGTCATACAGATAAGATATAATCTTTTAAAACTGTAAAAGGCTAAAGTATAGGCCTACACTCACAGGCTAAAGACAAAACGTTTTCTCGCTCATGTGAGAAACAGACGTTCGGGTATTTCTCAGTGAGAAAATTCATAGCCGAGCGGTAGAACTTACGGTTAATCATCCAGATTACACAGGTTCAAATCCCGCACAAGCCTGGTCTGTTGTAAGTTTTATATTTATTTAGATTTGTCTAGCTCTAAAACTCTGTTACACCATACAGTTTTTTTGCTTATATATATAAAATACAATTATCATGCATTTCCATTTTACACACAAAATAGTACCCAACAAAACGACTTTGTATCTGTATAATAATAGGCTACCAATCGTAATTTCAAAAGCAGTTCTGTAATAAATAAATTATATATAGCCTATATATATATATATATACTATATATATTTTTTTTTCAGGGCTGCCAACTCTCACGCACTGAGCGTGAGACTCACGCAATTGACCCAAATCTCACGCTCTCACGCCACACCCCCGATTTCTCACGCTGAAGTGTCAACCCGGTCGGTCAAATTCCTAAAAGATATAGTTTATCTATAGATCTACCTGTTGAGCCACTCGTGATCGACTAGTTATACCGCAAATTAGTTAAAATATCCCGTAATCTATCTAGAGCGAGCGTGCATGCGAGACAGATTGTGCTCCAAACCATGCGCGCGCATGGCAGAGAGGTCTGTTCCCTACAACCTAGAGTTTTAAAAAACTGGTTTTAAGTAAAGTGTGATTTGCCAGGGGGGATTGGGATTTCCTTCTGGTCTAAACATCCCTGCTTCTGCTGAATTATTTTAATCCCCACACCCCTCCCTCCACAGCTAATCAATGCTATAGGCTACTTCACCAATATCAAATATATAAAATAGAGATATGCAACAGGCACGTTTAAACGACAAACAATAAAATCAAAACCAGCGTTTCAGTTGTTCAGTAGTTCCAGTGGCCCTAATGCATGCACGGCTTTTAAAAATTTCACAAAGCGTGTTGATGAGATTATTTTGAATGAAATATTGAAGTTTATAATTAAGTGTTTTGGCACACCACGCCGAGTGGCCCTATGCATTTTTCTAAAGTCGGGTTTTATTTTGGCATGGTGAGTTAGTGTTCGACAAACGCGGCGGCGCGTTCATTTAGATTAATTTATTTTTCTCATTATTACAGCTAAAATAACTTAATAGGCGACTCCGTAATTTTTTGGTCATACAGATAAGAGTAGAGTAGCTTACATCGTTCAAAACTGTAAACTTGTATTCATATTAGGCTAACGACAAAAACAGTATCTGTCGTCTCTGTCTCCGGGAACTGCGCGTCACAAAAATGAACCGAAAGCCACTTCAGCTCAGTCACGATAAGAAATCGGCTATGTCTAAAGCCTTTAAATGTCTAAATATTTAGGCTAATAAATGTTATCTGATTATGTAGGCTAATCCTTATGAAAACGAGAGGTACAGAGGATCTACTCAAACATGTAATGGAAGCGCTTCCCAATGAGAAAATGACAAGACAAGGGTGAAAATCTCGCTCTTATTAAATGTATTCTAAATCGCCCTGAATTAAAATGTAAAAACAGATCAAATAATGTATTTGTCGAAATGTTGCGATATTGTTTTATTTAAGTTCATAATTATTCTATAAATGTTATTTAATTTAGCAGCATTACCACGAAGCACCGTGTTTCGATATTTATTTGAATAATACAAAATAAAATAAAAACTTAATTCACAAATTGCATGCCTGGTTGTAAGGATCCAAAGATCCCTGTAGACTTTAATATTGAGTTGAACATTTTGTTCATGACAACAAATTAACATGTGATTTTTCAGATTATATTTAATTTTGCTTGGAAAAAGCTGGCCCAAACCAGTTTTATTTCATCAATTATTGAAATAATGAAATATTTAGTAATAAACTTTTATGACAGAAATATCACTAGGCTACATGTAACTTAAATCATTTAATTCCTTCATTATCAACACTGTCTAGAATAGCGATTTAAGTGTGAATTGCGACTTCTCTTTGTGTTAAGTCAGCCTCATACTCCGATAGCCTGTGGGGGGGTTGGAGGGACAGTTGCTGGACAAAGGTGTTAATGTTCCTCTTTCATATGGAGAGTGTCGGATAACCAGCCTGATGAGCAGGCAAAATTATTGTAAGGATAAATCTGTGTCCAAATGTAGGCCCCATATCTTATTAAATTATAAATATTTTAGTTTATTTATTGTAGCCTATTTAAAGTTTTTTTCACACAAAATTTCAATTGAAGTTATTGTAAGGTGAATTCAACAAGGCGTGCTGTGTCTTTGAAGCAACAATTAAAGGCTAAATAATTTTGTCGTGATTTGTATGGCTGACACGCAGCGACATATACAGTATTATCAGCTGTATGATGTGTTTTTACCCTGAAATGTTTAATTTCGAGAGAGACGCGGCGCGCGCAGCGAGGGAGACTAAATAAACTTGTTAAAAAGAGATCCAGCGCGAGAGAGGCAAAGAGAAACGCATGTTTTTAATTTAATTATGTTTCTTTGGACAATTTTCGTTTTGTACTGTTTTAATTGTTTAATTTAGCTGTAATTTCTTTGGCAATACAAATGTAAAATGTCGCAAGAATAAGATTAGCCTAGTGTTTCTTATTTTGCATCGCAAAAGAAATAAACTCTAAACCCGATGCAACCCTGTTTAAAAAAAAAAAAAAAACTGTCCCGACACTTTATTTAAACCTTGAAATGTTCGAACTTGGTTTCAAACTTAAGTAATTTTAGTGTTCTTTTACATTACACAATAATTTAGCAGACTAAAGACGAGCTTCTTCATTTTCATTTTCTGATGCAATCGGCTGACAATCTTCCTTCATCAGTTTTTGTCGTTTGTGCAGCGGCTGCGGTTCTACAGGAATGTAGCAAATTTATTTTTTTAAATAAGTAAACAGTTATAAACAGTTACCTATTTAAGCATCAAGGTGGTAAAATATAAACGCTGTAGGCCAACATCGGTTAACAACATGTATGCCACATTGAGATTCGATCTCGGGTCGAATGAAGCTCCTCGAAGCTCGTGTTGTTGCGTTGATCACTGAGCTACCGTCTGTACGCTGTTAAAGTTGTAAAGCCTCATTGATGTAGCCTTGATGTTGAAATGTTTTCATTATTTATTCAATTACATTTCAGTAGCCTAATTTCAGTAATGTGATTATGAATTATTTTAACTACGTTTCACTTGTTGAATTCATCTGCTTTCAATCGCTCTGAATCAGCGCGGTGCAGCAGCAGATTACGCATTAGAGAGAATAAACCGGAATAAACTAACACTTTTCAGAGTCTATGACTGTAGCGCCTCTTAGCGGTAAAAGGCAGCAAATACACCACACATTTTACCGCCGCGGTGGAACGGCTGATGTGGGCATTGTCATGGCTTGCCTCGACATTTGCGTTTGAATAGCGCGCGTCCTCTGTGGGCGTGTCAGATTAACGCGTAATGAAGTGTAATGAGCTGGGAAAAAAATACTGACAGCACTCTCTTTTCATACAGATTGCATAAACTGAGAATATTTGTTTTTTATATAAATTACTTCATTTAAAAGAAGAGAATTCAAGCTTCATAAAGAAAAATCTCTCGTGCCTGTGTGACAAGTAATCGCGGAGTTACAGTTAATCTTAGGACGCGTTTCAGAATGGACTTCACTGACAGAGAGAACGCTGAACTCGCATCATGTTTGTTTTTCTTTATTTGGTGAAAAGCACAACACTTTGTTTTTATTGTGAGTATCCACAAAAAAAATAGAAACTTAACAGGATCTAATGATGTATCACACTTATATGTAAGATCAAAATCAACCGAGTATTTTGAGTCTCTTTTGCACTGATAAGAAAAAAAGCGAGACAATCGCGCCGGCGCGATAGCCGACCCCAGGGGGTTAAACTCTTCTTAATTTAAATCACACTGGTGCCTCATCTCCACCATTCATGCTTACTGTATCAATACTATACCAACATTTTTTTTAATTTTGTAAATATATGCACTTATAACCAATTATATACAGTCTGAAATCCTTGTTCTGCTCACCTCTGTTGTGAACGGCTTGTTCCCACAGAATCCTCTCCAGGTCTCTGGTCCAGTTTTCCTTCACTTCTCGACTCTGTGCCTGAAGTACGTACGTGTCCTGTGACTTCCTTCTCCGAAACCAGATCTCAAAACACAGGCCGCTATCTCCAGAGTTATGTGTCATACCGATGTCTGAGGTCTGAGAGAGGACAGAAGAGACGTCAAGGTCCAAGACACAAAGAGTTTGACCTGTTCACGGACGGTTCGTGTGGTGGTTTACCTTGAAGGATTGTTTGTAGATGTACGTGTCATTCCCGATGTCAGTTCTGCGTGTCTTGCTGAAGAGTATGAGATCTTGAAAGAGAAAAATGTGACGGTAGCATTTCTTCTTCCTGAAGGTCAACAGGAACTCATCCTGACGGATCAGCTGGCCCTGTTCCTTCAGATTCACCTGCACAACATGAACAGATCAACACCACATCAATCTCACACGCCTGATCAACGACGCTTTCACATTACCGGAGCAAATCTGACCTCCAAATCGGGCCTACATTCATACATTTGGCAGACACTTTTATATAAATCGACTTACATTACATCCAAGGTATTTTTCAATGTCTATGATATTAAAAAACATGATCAAGTTTGTATCGAGAGACTTCACTATAAACAATACCGGTCAGAAGTTTGAAATAATTACGATTTTAAAGAGTTTTTAAAAGTCTCTTCTGCTCACCAAGGTAAAATAAATGATAAAAAAAATGTATTCCTGTGATGCAAAGCTGTTCATTTGAACTTTCTATTTATCCTGATTCCTGTTTCCATAAACATATTAAGCAGCAAAAACTGTTTTCAACATTGATAGTGACATATTAAAGTGATTTCTGAAGGATCATGTGACACCGAAGACTGGAGTAATGATGCTGAAAATTCAGCTTTGATCACAGGAATAAATTACATTTTAAAGTATATTCACATAGAAAACAGCTGTTTTTAACTCTTTCCCCACATGGTGCCCTACGCACAGTGCGTGATGCGCGTGGTGGGAGCGGCGGCACTGTCCCCACCATTGACAGAATTTATCGGTAATTCATATTTTCTCAGTTATACGGTAGCGGGCGCTATTACGCATCTTCTGAAAGAGTATAGTCTCCTGATCAAAACACAGGAGAAGAAGAAGCAGAAACAAGCGATAGAAGCATTGCTGACGCACATGTAAAATAACATGATCATCAAACATTAAACATCATATAAATCAAAACTGTCTATCGTTACTGAATGAAATGTTGAACCCATGAAGAGGAAACGACTGAAGCTTTGAGGTGTTGATGGACTAGATTTACTTCATCTGTGTTTTGTTCATCGCTCTGAATCCCGTCCTGACAAAGTCTTTAACAAAAACACGATTTTCTCCGTTTTTTTTGTTCAACATTTTGCTTTTTTTAATGAAGCGTACCCACATTTGAGCTTCAAGAATGCATGAAAATCGTTTTTGTTGTTGTTTTATAAAGCAGATGCTCTGTTCTTTCTTTTGATATATTATTGCATGTTCAGATATTCATACAAAAAAATATTCTGGGGGCCATGAAAGTTTTGTGAAAATGATCAAAAATGCTGGCGGTGGCTTGCAACTTTTTATGAAACGCTGGAGGGGAAAGAGTTAAATTGTAACATTGACTGTTTCGATCAAATGAATGACAGAGAACTCCTCGGAAAACGTTTCTTAAAACACAAATCATTTTGAGTGACAGAACTGTAAAACTTCAGTAAATGTGTCATAGATGAGATGAACAGCGATGTCTTTCACCTGCATGCGATCCATAGCAGAATTTGGCAGAAATTTCAAGTCATAAATTCCCCTTCTTGAATACGATCGTATTTTTGGCAAGTCTCTGCGATGAGGAAAGTGGCCTTCTAAAAAGAGTCTCGAATGACACAAGCATACAGTAACTTCACACTTGCGCTGATGTGCAGGTGGAGGGAGTCTAGGCCTACAGTTATCTTTTATCCTCTCTGCCCACTGAACCTCTTTTCTTTTTAAAGAATGCGTCTGAAAATAAGTGTTTATCGTTCTAATTACAGACAGTGTGTGATGTGGGCAAAACTCACCTTCACCTCACGCCTGTCCTTCCTCTTCTACAAAAATATACTCTTTATTTTAGTCAACATTTAGTTTACACACATATAAATTTGCCTTATTATGCAAAACACAGGGTTCGTACAGACTCTGTCAAATGAAATTCCAGGACTTTCAAGGACTTTTCAAGCACTACTTTTTGGGATTTCAAGGACTTCAATCGGCACTTATCAAACAATATCTTGATTATTATTTTTACTTATTGATGTTTCAATTCAGAGAGGTGAATCCATTTACCAGCGCTGGCAGGCATGGGAAATCGCCTTAACCATTGAAAGGATATTGAAACTGATTTTCCCCCCCATTTATATATATATATGATTGACCTGAAGAATGAAAGTTGTATTATATACTTATCATATACTTAATATCATGCTCATAGCCATGAGAAATAGCTCTATATCTCAGACGGGCTACAGCGTTGATTTAGCGTGAAACAATTGTATTTTTTCAACAAAAAAATAAATAATAAATTCACAATATTTTTAATTAGGGATGGACCGATACCACTTTTTTGCAGAACGAGATACCGATACTGTAACCGATCCCTGAATTTTCACTGCATTTGTAATTTTTAAATGTATTAGTAATAATCATATTAGTTGGCTTAATTTGTTCATCAAATATATATTTCTTTCAATTATTTGCATGCTTAATTAAGCCTGCTAAATTGTATTGTATGAGGTTTTGTTACTGTACATTCTATTGCTCTATCATATTTTATATTTCATTGAATAGCACAGCACATATTTAGACTAGAGCAGCTCCAGAAATGTCAGTGCTGAGAATTGGGTCAGTGGTACAAATGTTTAGACACCAGTGAAATATAAATAATTTAATCCAATTTTGATACTACAACAAAAACTGCCAGCCTAATTAATGTGAATTTAAAACATTATTAAAAGGTAAGCAGTCAGCAACAAAATAAGAACGAATAATCAACTTACAAATAAATACAATAGAACAAAGAAAGGCTACAAATTACTGGATAAATTAAATATAGATGGATCTTTTGAAAGTTGAAAAGGGTAGACTATTTAGTCAAGAGCAGTGAGTAATTTATTTGTCCATTCATTGTTTGATTAACATTAAAACAGCAGTGGGTTTATTGAAGTGCTGCCCCTTTAAGACCGAAAGCACGGACCCCATGGCTACGTTCACTTGATATACCTGACTTTGTTTACTAGGATACTCGCAAATATGGGCATTTTTACATAATTTTGTGTGAATTCCTCAGCACAAGCGCAAGACGTGAAAGACAATTCAATTCAGTATTCGCGCGCTGAGACGCTGGTTTCCGGGGCACGCGCTTTGGATGTTTGCGTTCATGGAACTTATTGACTGCAAACGTCCAGTAATAATGTAAGGAATCACTCGTTATACATAAATCAGGTAACAGGTCATGTTTTACTTTGCTATTATATTTGGATGACAACTAAATCAAGTAGCAAGAGCATTCAACAGAACTGCGCTCTCTCTCGTCAGTTAACGTTAATAATAAGCTAGGACATGCCTTGTTTTATTTTCTTTGCCATTGACATCCGACTAAACTACAAACCTTCCACTGATGTCGGTTTAAAGAGATGTGCTCGACCAGCTCGCGTGTCTGTGCTGCTGCGCGCTCAATCCACTGCGCAGTGCGCGGTTCTCTTACGAGAGGTTCTCTCGTATTGCGTAAGCTAGCTTACGCTGTGGGGGAAAGATTCATCTTTGCTGAGATATTGAAGCCAAAAATTATTTCATAATTTGTATCCATACACAACGCAGTTCCTCTGCGGCAGACCTAGAGCAGGCTAGCTAGCAGCTCATTGATTCGCTCAGAGAGAACTGCTTAAGCCTATGGGAGAGCGGGGCTGAACCCGCTTCCAATGAGAGGCGCCCGCGCGCTCATTGCGTCATGGCCCGCCAGAATGGGCGTGGCCATGGTGTATATAACAGTCTCTCCCAGGCTTATATGTTGATTCATTTCATCTTCAGCAAGCTGCACGCTTCTGCTGTCCTGAGAAAAGCCGTCGCCGTCGAGAAGGCATCACTCTAGCGAGCTCCCGGACCCTGAAGAAGCCGGCCGTCTTCGCCACCTTTAGCCGCCCTGCAAGCTAGCGCCATCCGACGACTGTATCCTTCTCTATTATATCTAAAAGAGCCGAGCGTCTTTTTAAAGATGTCTCGTTTTTCCTGCGGCTCTTGCCGCGCTCGTCTCGAGGACGGAGACCGCCATGTCATCTGCGCTCTCTGCCTGGGACTCGAGCACGCAGAACTCGCCCTCGCGGATGGAGGATGCGACTTCTGTGAGAGCCTGCCGTTGTCGTCCCTGCGGGCACGACTTCTGGCAGCAAAATCCGCTCCCGCGCCGCCTTCCTCTTCGCCGCGTAAGAAAAAACGCCGCTCCCAGAGGCCGCCGGAGCCCCCAGCGGAACAATGCGGGCCGCCGCCGCCACCTCCCGCTCTCCCTCCCCGCCCCTGCCGGACATACAGTTGCCGCCGAGTGGCCGCTCTGTCGCTTCCGATGACGCCGCGGAGGAGAAGGACTCCTGTTCACTGCTCGCTTCTGACAGTGAAGAATGGTCATCTCTCGGATCCACGAGAGAATCGGCGGGGATCCGCGCCGGGATAGAGGAGGAACTAATGCGCCTCCTCTCACAGGCCGTCGAACGCCTCGGTCTCGAGTGGTCTCCTCCACCCGAGCAGGCCCCGAACCGGATGGACGGCAGCTTTTTTCATCGGCGCTCGACCCCCGCGTGCAACCGGGCCGCTCCATTCCTGCCTGAACTTCACGCAGAGCTGACGAAGTCCTGGAATGCCCCGCTCTCGGCTAGAAACCGCTCTGATATATCCGCCTCGCTGCGCTCGGTGGACGGAGCCGCCGAGAAAGGCTACTCAGCCATGCCGCCCGTTGAGGACTTGGTCGCCGCACACCTCTGCCCGCCCTCTGCTAGATGGCGCTCTTCCCCCACGCTTCCTTCGAAAGCTTGCAGAGCGACCTCGAGCTTTCATGCTCGCGCCTACGCCGCCGCCGGTCAGGCCGCCGCAGCGCTACATTCGATGTCTGTCCTCCAAGTATTACAGAGCGATATTCTCCGTGAGTGGGCCGAAGGCGGTAGAAACCCCTCCCCCGCTGTCACGGATCTGAGAAGTGCTACGGACCTCGCCCTTCGCGCCACTAAAGCCGCTGCACAAGCTCTGGGGAGATGCATGGCCAGCCTTTGTGTTGCCGAGAGACACTTATGGCTCACGCTCGCCGACATGGGAGATTCTGAGCGCGCCGCGTTTCTTAACGCGCCCCTCTCCCCGACGGGCCTTTTTGGATCTGCTGTCACGGGAATCGTCGATCGCTTTTCTGAGGTCCAGAAAGCTACTCAGGCGATGAATTTGTTTCTGCCCCGCCGCGCTAGCTCTTCCGCGGGCCGCTCTCGCGAGCCTCCTGCCAGAGCTCCACCACAGCGCCCCCCTCCGCAGACTCAAACAGCCCAGCGCAGACAGGGCGGCCGCCCTCGCTCTCGCTCTGACAGCCGCCGCAGACCGCCGCCCCCACGAGGCCCGCGACCTAAGATCACGCTGAAGCCTGATCATCAGAAGTCTGCCTAGCAAAGTCAAGAAAACGACGGTGCTCTCCCGCTGCGGCCGGACCGCCGTCAAAGCTTCGCCCTCTGTCAGTCCCCGTTATTTCGCCGACTGCTGTAGTGTTGACCGCCACAAACAAGCCGGTGTCCCAGCCCGCTTGCGAGCGACAAAAAGCCGTTTTTACGGCTACCCAGAGAAATCTCAAAAAGAGAAAATTTGCCAGTTGTGTAGAAAATGTGCCCACAATCATGTGCTCACCCATACACACAAGCATAACATACCCCGTGTCTCTATCAGAGCCCCATCACATGAAACGGGCACAGCCCGCTCTAATATCAGAGAACATAAACACGCCCACGAGCTCGTGCGCGTGTCCCCTCTCTGCTCGCTCTGTTTCACGGCCCATAGACTCCTCTCTGAGTGCAAATCCCGTTGCCACACACATTCAAAGCGCGCCCACACACTGTGTCCAGCCCGCTATGTGCAGCAATCAGGGCGATATAGCCATTCGGCCACTAGCCGCATGCTCCAAAGCGTGGGAAGCCATTCCAGGCATTTCCCCGTGGGTGCTAAGCATTATAAAGGACGGCTATCTGCTACAGTTTCGCCGCCGCCCGCCTCGTGCGCGCGCGCGGCTCGAATCTACTGTCAGCCCGCTGGCCGCCGGCACGCTCCGCTCAGAAATTGCGACGCTGTTGCAAAAGGGCGCCATAGAGAGAGTCCCACCATCTATGACCGAGTCGGGGTTTTACGGCCGTTATTTTCTGGTTCCCAAGAAAGACGGCGGCCTCAGACCGATTTTAGATCTCAGGTCTTTGAACAAAGTGCTCATGAAGAGACCGTTCAAGATGCTCACTACCAGGAAACTCCTCGCGCAGGTGCGCCAGGGGGACTGGTTCATCTCTCTAGACCTGAAAGACGCCTATTTTCAGATCCAGATAAATCCCCGTCACAGGCCATTCCTACGTTTCGCCTTCGAGGGTCATGTTTATCAATACGCTGTTCTCCCGTTCGGCTTATCTCTGGTGCCCCGCACATTTACGAAGTGCATGGATACGGCGCTCGCCCCCCTGCGGAGCCAGGGGCTGCGCATATTGAATTATCTGGACGACTGGCTGATTTTGGCCCAATCACAGACGGAGCTTCTGTCGCACCGCGCAGTTCTCCTCGACCATCTGAAAACGCTGGGCCTCTCTGTCAACTGGACAAAGAGCTCCCTTCAACCCAGTCAATCGATTTCCTTTCTAGGAATAGATTTGAACTCGGTCACGATGACGGCTCGCCTGTCTACACAGCGCGCGCGCAGTGTACAGCGACTGGCCGCCTCGTTTCAGATGGGCACCCGCTCACCTCTGAAAACTTTTCAGAGGATGCTGGGTTACATGGCCTCAGCCTCCGCTGAGCTTCAGCTGGGCCTTCTGCACATGCGTCCGCTTCAGCTTTGGTTAAACAGCCGTGTACCCCACCGCGCGTGGAACACGGGCCGCCAGCTGATCAGAGTTACGCAGACATGTCTCACGGCGCTGCAGCCATGGACAGTAGCAGAATGGTTTCGACAGGGCGTCACGATGGGGACCTTTTCTCGCCGAAAAGTCATCTCGACAGATGCATCCAACACGGGTTGGGGTGCAGTCTGCGAGGGCTCACCGGCCTTCGGCCATTGGTCGACACAGGAAAGCCCCTTACACATAAACTGTCTGGAAATGCTTGCGGTCGAGAACGCGCTTTCGCGCTTCCTCCCGCTCATTCGGGGACACCACGTCCTGATCCGTTCGGACAACATGGCTGTGGTCTCCTATCTCAACCGTCAGGGCGGTGTCAGGTCCAGGAATCTCTTCCTACTGACACACCGCATTTTAGTTTGGTCTCAGAGCCGCCTGCTCTCGCTCAGAGCGACGCATGTGCCGGGCCATCTGAACGACGGCCCAGACATTCTGTCCAGGAACCTCATCTCCTCAGGAGAATGGTCCCTGAACACACAAACGGTCCAAATACTGTGGCGGCTATTCGGCAGAGCAGAGGTGGACCTCTTCGCGTCAGAAGAGAACGCTCACTGCCCAATATTTTTCTCAAGGAGCGAGGACGCGCTAGCCCAGGAATGGCCTCGCCGCCCGCTCTATGCATTCCCTCCGATCGCTCTGCTACCACAGGTAATTCAGAGGATCAGGGACACACGCCACTCGGTGCTCCTCATAGCCCCGCGTTGGGAGAGTCAGAATTGGGTTCCGGAGCTCACTCAGCTGTCGCAGACAGCCCCGTGGCCCATCCCAGTCAGAGCAGATCTCCTCTCTCAGGCTCGCGGCACGATCTGGCACCCCCATCCACGGCGCTGGGCGCTACATGCATGGGTGATCAACGACTATTCTTTGATTTGCCAGAAGGAGTAAGAAACACTATCATACAGGCTAGAGCACCTTCCACGAGAAGGCTCTATGCGTCTAAATGGTCTGTGTTCTCAAAATGGTGCACCGACAAACATCTGGACCCACGGTCATGCGAGGTGCCGTCTTTGCTTGTTTTCCTTCAAGAGATGCTGGACAAGGGCAGGTCCCCCTCCACTCTCAAGGTTTACGTGGCAGCCGTCGCGGCGTTCTCTGAACCCCGACGCGCTCAGTCCCTGGGCAAAGACGAGTTAGTCATCCGCTTCCTCAGGGGAGCTAAGAGGATGAACCCTCCGCGCCCCCCTTCGGTTCCTATCTGGGATCTTTCTATAGTTCTCGAAGCTATGAAAGCACCCCCGTTCGAACCGCTCGAGTCTGTGGACCTAAAATACCTCTCGCTCAAACCGTTTTTCTGACAGCTCTGTCCTCAGTAAAACGCGTGGGGGATCTTCACGCGCTCTCATCCAGCGCCGCGTGTCTCGAGTTTGGTCCGAATGATTCTGTTGTCATTCTCAAACCTAGACATGGCTATGTCCCGAAGGCGATTGGTACCCCGTTCAGGGCTCAGATTATTTCCCTATCGGCTCTGCCTTCATCCGATAGTGAGCGCGACGCCAATCTCCTCTGCCCGGTGCGGGCTCTGAGATTGTACACTACGCGCGCTGCCGCGTTCAGACGCACTGAGCAGCTTTTCGTGTCGTTTGGGGGGCGCACCAAAGGTCTGGCCGCCTCTAAACAGACACTGTCTAGATGGATAGTAGACGCTATCGCCTCTGCTTACGCATCTAAATGCCTGCCCTGCCCTCTGGGCATCAGGGCGCACTCCACTAGAGGCATGGCCTCATCGTGGGCATGGTCCTGTGGAATTTCCATTCATGACATTTGTGTGGCCGCGGGATGGGCCTCCCCGTCCACTTTTGTCAGATTTTACAACTTGGAAGTTCCCGCCTTGCAGGCAAAATTACTAGCTGTCTAACGACCAGCTCCCTAAGAAGCTGCATTACTGGGAGTCCCTCACACAACCGGTTCGCCCCTTGTGCTCTCCTTAAATGCTTATACACTTCATGTGCCCGCTCTGCCGGCCTCATACATGTTTATGTATACACTTCATGTGCCCGCTCTGCCGGCCTCATAATACATTCACTCCACGTTAAAAATCCCCCGGTATCACCCTGGGATTCATGAGTGGATTCATAGCGCGCACGGCGTTGACCAGGTGTTCCCGCAGCGTAAGCTAGCTTACGCAATACGAGAGAACCTCTCGTAAGAGAACGAATCGGTTACCTAACGTAACCTCGGTTCTCTCTAGAAGAGGGAACGAGTATTGCGTTCCCGGCCGTGCTTGCGCTACTAGCGTTTCGCTTCACGCTGAAATAAATCAACATATAAGCCTGGGAGAGACTGTTATATACACCATGGCCACGCCCATTCTGGCGGGCCATGACGCAATGAGCGCGCGGGCGCCTCTCATTGGAAGCGGGTTCAGCCCCGCTCTCCCATAGGCTTAAGCAGTTCTCTCTGAGCGAACCAATGAGCTGCTAGCTAGCCTGCTCTAGGTCTGCCGCAGAGGAACTGCGTTGTGTATGGATACAAATTATGAAATAATTTTTGGCTTCAATATCTCAGCAAAGATGAATCTTTCCCCCACAGCGTAAGCTAGCTTACGCAATACTCGTTCCCTCTTCTAGAGAGAACCGAGGTTACGTTAGGTAACCGATTCGTTTTCTCTGATGATCAGCTCGCGCACCACAGCTATGCGTTACTATACACACGCTGCCTGGTAGGCCTATCGGTTATTGGTATCAGAGCATTTTTACGAGTACATGAGCTCGGTATCGGTGCATCCCTATAATAATTCAAGCATTTTTCAAGTACCTCTTCAAAAATATGGCTGTTTTCAAGGGTTTTCCAGGACTTAAATTTCAAAAAGTCAAATTCAAGTACTTCAAGCACTTTAAGCACCTTGTACGAACCCTGAAAACAACAGATTATGATGAGAAATGATGAGTGGTGTTTGCCTGTGCAAAATGCTGGTGTTTCTGAGATGTTTTAGTGGATTTTAGTATTGATATGCAGTAGCTATTGTGGTTTATTACTGGCCAAAAGTATTAACGGTTACACTTTATTTTGATAGTCCACTTTTAATATTCTACTGACTATAAGTAACTTTGTAACTACATGTCAACTAACTTTCATTAGAGTATAGTAGGCTATACAGTTAGGTTAAGATTGGTAGAATAAGTAGACAGTAGGGGTGTATACACGTATTCGTATCGAACCGTTCGGTTTTCGGTACTCATTTTCAAACCGAACGGTTCGTTTGACCATTTTTCCTGCCGACCAAAATTTCGTTATTTCAAATGTAGGCGCGTCGCAAGCGCGCTCATAATGTAAGAGACGCTGGCGTGACCACAACATTGCCCAACATCAGATGGCAAATGTAATGTAAGCGGAACGAAACCACTCGTTATTGTGTGGTTGACGGACCGTTTATCAGTGTGGACCAATGCAGCGCGAGCCGATCTTGATCATCAGCACTGTCACTACACACTACACAGCGCTGAGACATCCAGTAAAGAAAGCATTTGAATTCGCTACTGAAGTAATAACATGCGAGATCTAGTGAGAAACATTCACATTTCTCCGTTATTAACGGATCAAACAGCGCTGACGTGGAAACCAGGAAGAAACATTGTGCCGAATGAACTATCCAGTGTCCACAGATCGGCAACATTCACCATGGGTTTACTGTAGTAACACTACTAACTGCATGGAGTTTGGCAGGAATAGGCTATAATGCTTTCAAGTAACATCACGTCGGTTTTATTTTGACATTATGAATACAATTGCTGCCCTCAAATGTTAATCTGAACTAAAATAAACCTTTGTTTATAACTACTACAATATTACATTTCATTTTGTCCAAGGAGCTGTTTTGTTTTATATGCTCCTAAGAAAAGTCCAGTATAGCTCCATCATTGCTCAAAGTAAAAAAAAAAAATCATACTTTATGATGTTAGTTTTAATAAAAATATAATAAAAAAAATTAAATCAAGGAAATTTCTCTGGCATTTCTTTCTTTTTGCTGTACCGAACCGAACAGTGAAACAAGTGTATCGTATCGAACCGTGAATTTTGTGAACCGTTACACCCCTATAATGTCTATTGAGGAGCATCAAAATAAAGTGTTATTAGATATTATGCAGACAGTCTACTAAAACTCTAATGAGAGTTAGACATGTAGTTGCAAAGTTACTGATAGTTAGTAGAATGTCTAAAGTGGACTATCGAAATAAAGTGTAACCGAACTGACGCTCGAGTCTGTGTGATATTCTGGTCTCTAGATATGACTCGGGTCGCTTCTTCAATGCGAGTCTGTGGGATTTTATCATCAAACAGGTATAAATTGTGGGTCTGATCAGAAAAGTAACAACATTTTACACACTGAAGTTTAATGCATAGTCTTACTAGCTCTGTAAACTGAAATGGATTTGGGGGTTTTCTGAGATGTTGTAATCTCATCTCTCTCACTTGTGTTATTTTAGTATTATTTATATAGCTTTATAGTATTTATTAATATTTTAATTGAGCTTGTTTTTATATTAAACAGCTTTCATTTAGTAATACCTTTATGTGCTTTAACTCTTTTGGTTAGTTAATATTTCTATTTAGCTTCAATTTTATAAAGCTAAATTAATTGTAGTTTTAATATTTTTAGTATTTCAGCTGCAATTTATTTATTTCAGTTTGTTGTAACATTTCTAATTTTCTATTTTTTCTAAAATATTTACACTACCGTTCAAATGTTTGAGGTGAGGAAGATTTTTTTTGTTTGTTTTAAAGAAATTATTAATTTTATTCAGCAAGGGTGCATTAAATTGATCAAAAGTGACAGTACACTCTAAAAAAGATTCTTTATTGGCATTGATGGTTCCATGAAGAAACTTTAACATCCATGGAATCTTTCCATTCCACAAAAGGTTCTTTATAGTGGAAAGTTCTTTAGATTTTTAAAACACTTTTAAGAACTGTTCACTGAAAGATTCTTTCCGGGACCAAAAATGTTTCTTCTACGGCATCACTGTGAAAACCACCGTTTGGAAAAGTGTAGAGACAAAATATTTCTATGTTTCAAATGAATGCTGTTCTTTTGACCTTTCAAAGGATCCTAGAGATTGATGCTGAAAATTCAGCTTTGATCACAGGAATAAATTACATTTTACAATATATTTACATAAAAAACAGTTATTTTAAATTGTAATGATATTCCACAATATTACAGATTTTACTGTATTTCTGATCAAATAAATGCAGCCTTGGTGAGCAGAAGAGACTTCTTTCAAAAACCTTACGGACTCCAAACTTTTGTACAGTAATGCATATCTTACTTTATTTCAGCTTTATTTCAATGAACGGTTTGATCAGCTTTATTTAAGAAGAACAGCTCTGTCTGACTCACATCACAGTCCTGAATGTCGTCCATGGCGAGCAGATTGTTTCCGTGGCGCAGCTGGAACTGGACGATGTGCAGCGCGGTCTGGATCTCCAGCCGGTGTCGGGCCGCATGCGCACCGGACTCGGCCTCGCGCAGAAGCTCCTGAAGCAGAAGACTGTACTTACTGATGCGCTGCACGGGCTTCAGCAGGTACGAGGACAGATCCAGCGCATCACACAACAGCTGCTGTTTCTGCTGTTGAACCAGATCATATCACTGTTATTAATTACAGCATCTCAAAGAACTGATTACTCAGGCACTGATTGTGATTATTAAACTCATGAATAATGGTCCAAAAGAGGACATTTTATGTACATCAGTGTTATTTTAGTATCACTGAGACACTATTATAGCTTTTACCAATATTTTGAATTCGTTTTTATTTTTATATTTTCTGTTATAATTTTATTTTAGTTAAAGTTTTAGTCATTTTGTTGTGTTTTTGTCATTTTTATAAGCTTTTGTTTCTATTATGTCTATAGGTTATATTATTTTTTATTCCGGTTTACTTATTTAAGTACATCAAGTTTGTTTAATTGAGTTGAAAATAAAGTAAAAATGTTAAAAAAAAATGTTTAAATGAAAATAAAGTTAAAATATTTTATTTTATTTTAACATGAGTTAAAATAAAAATTGTTAGGTTATGATATTATCATCAATACTGCTTTGACTATTTTGCAAAGTCAACACCAAATATTTGTCATTATTATTTGTATCATAATTATCTGACATGGTAATTTGCCATGTTGAGTTTGGGTTATAGACGTGTCCTGTCTGGAAAAGTGCACTGTTATTACGCAGATGGTGTATTTGCCCTAATCATATTTAATACTTCTCATATTTAATACTTTAGTACTTCTCATTCCAAGTACAATCACATTTCTGGCAAACTAAAGCTTTTAGCAGAATGGCAGCAACATTTCCCAATGAGGCCTGTTCCAGCGCATATGTGGGCATTACTTTAGATTTGATCAGATGTGTGAAATATTGGCTTCCCATTATGGGAGTTTACAGTAAGATTATGAAAGAGTTTATGTGGTAATATCATAATCTTACTGGAAACTTTCTAGTATTTTGCAACAGAAAGGAGCTTCTACAGGTCCTTCATGTACACAGTGTAGTACTTCAGAGACATACAAATGCTTACAAATCTTTAGTTTTTGAGTGATAGAATATTGAATTCATAGATTGATTTTATTGTATTTGTAATAAGGAGGTAATGAAATGAGGAATCAAATTTGCCTTGATCTTTTGAGAGGTCTGTGACCTTCAAAACATCCTTTTTAAATGTTTTATGCGATATCTCAAAATGTGCATAAAAACACGTGGATGGAAACATAGCTAGATCTTCAGCGTCACTTTTTCTTACACTGCATAAAAGTCGGTCTAAATGTAAAACATACATTCAAATTCAGATGAATACTAACGTGTTTGGCTTAAGATATCAAATGTGTGTCACTTATGAAAGAAAACTGTGAGGAAGAGACTCACCTTGAAGAAGTCCTTCCCGTGATCGATGAGCATCCTCTCAGAGCGTGGCTTGTTCTTGCTGTATAATGCGTACAGGCCGAAGTTTTCTTTCTGAATGTGAGAGACGAAGTGTTAGAATCATTGGTTTCACACAGTGGACTTTTTGCATGTTCTTTCCGATTCTTTGTGTGAAGACATTAACGTGTTATAAAGGTGATTCCCAGTTAACAGGGAACGTCCCCAGAACTTCTGCAAAGGTTCTTAGTAACATTAATAGAACGTTTGTTCAAAGTTATCTGGTCTTTAACCCTCTGGGGTCCTTCATTTCAGAGTCACACTCAGGACCTTCGGGTCCAAATGGGCCGGAAGGGTGGGATTAATATTTATTAAAAAAAAATCATCTTTTTTTTTTTTACTTGTTTTTTATAATATTTTTTCTTTTCTTTTTTGGTGTTTTGAGATAATTTCAAAAATAAAAATGATTTATAATTAATATTAATGCAATAATTATGACCCATTTTTTCCCCATTGAATATAATAGAAATTTAAAAAAAATATATATATTTTTTTTTTTTTTTTTTAAAGCTGTATTTCATTTTAGAGTCAAGCCTAGGCCTCATGAAAGCAATTTTTGAAATGAGATGGATGCCATCTGGTGGACAAACTGAGCATTTTAAAAATTCTAAACCCATATGTAATCTGAATTTATTAGTGTGTGTGTGTATAAAAGTGTGTTTGTGTGTGTGTGTGTGTGTGGATGTGTCTGTTTTGCACTCTTGATGTTTTATAGATTCACCCCTTCACTGTTGTGTGCTTTTTTTCTGGATCGTGGCTGATTTGTAGTTTGTACGCACAAAATAACTCTGTATTTTCACATTTTTGCCAATTTCCCATTCATTTCCTATGCGGGTCCATTTGGAAGGTCCTGAGTGTGACTATTTTTTTTACAACCACTTAGACTATTCAAATCCCCTGTCCCCAATTTTTTGGGGTGTTCATATGCCAAGTACCAACAAAGTCACCAAATTTCGGACCATTCCGATAAAGCAATGGCAACCCAGAGGGTTAATAATGTTCTCAAAATGATAGCACAGAAACATTATGGGATGCTTTTTCTAAAACATTTTTAGTGATGTTTGTCTAAGATTTTTTAAATGTTACTACTCGTTTCAGAACGTTCAAAAGTAACATTCAAAAGTAACGTTCTCATAATGTTTGCAAAATTGTAAAATGGAATGTTCCGTTAACATTCATATAACCGAGAAAAAACATTTTTAGAACGTTCAGAGAACATTCAGAAATAACGTTTTCATAACTTAATGGCAATGTTGGCCAAACGTTCTTAGAACATATTTCTGTTAGCTGGGTGCTTGAGTGTGACATTATATCTATACAAGATATTTTATATTTATTAAAAGAAAAAGGGTGAATTTTGACAAATGAACACATTTTCCCCACAAATTCTTATTACAGTAATACATCCAAACATTTCACTTTTATTTTTGTTGTTGTTGTAACATTTATTATTCCCAATGCTGTTGTTATTTAAAGAAGAATTGTTTTTATCTAAAGCAGAATAAATTAAAGACTCTATGACAAATTCTATAATGATGCAATTTAAATACTACATAAGTTTTTCTTTTTGCACAACAATAATAAGAATTTGGAAGAGGAAATGTTCTTAACTGTCATGAAAAAATGTCACAATGCAAAAAAATGGACATATGAATAGTCATAAAAATATTATGATATCCTAAATATTTAGGCTTAATTTCCTTTATGCAAAATATAATTGCTTTATTTGATACAATTTGGGGGTGAAATGTGACATGGACATGTTTTGTTTTGTGAGTTGTATGGTTCTTTCAGTAAAGCTGTATTGGTTTCTAGGTTCTCTGAAGCAGCAACACATCAAAACTCTTTAAATCGGAGCTTTAAAGCTCGGGTATCAGGCTGTAAAGCTCACGTGTTTTAAGAAGCAGCGTCCGACACAGAAGGGCTCCTGCAGACACAGCTCCAGTTCCTGAAGAAAGTGATGCTGGTGGAAGTCTCGCAGCTTCTCCAGGTTTCCAAAGATGCTCCCTCTCTGTCCCCGCAGGTCCTGAGGCACGTCGGGACGCTCCAGCTGAGGGATGTAGTGATCCACCACGTAGCCCAGCGCTCGCACATACTCCCTCTCCGTCTGGAGCAGCTCCTCCATGATGCGCTGCAGTTTACTGTCAGGACACACACACTGATGCAGTTTACTGTCAGGACACACACACTGATGCAGTTTACTGTCAGAACACACACACATACAGTGCTGCTGCTGTCTGACATGATCTCTAACAAATAACAGACAAACTGATCTCAATAATCTTACAACATTTACCGCCAGGACACATTTGTATAATTCAATCTAAGACATGTTTTGGACATTGATGCTACTGATGCTTCTGTCCTGACCTGAAATATGAGTTAAAATGAAGAACTTTAGTCAGGAATCATCACATTTACCCAGAGGCATATATAGTATATGGTTATAAATAAAATATATAAACCATATATTTATATAAATTATAAATGGTTATAAAATATGGTTTCCAATAAATATACATCACATACTGTATCTCTAGTTCCCTTTCAGTCAGTCACGTTCTACGTTACGTCAGAACGTCTGACGAATAAGGGCTCGTTTCTCAGGCACCCTTTGGCACCCGCATCACGATCTGTGGAACCGGCACGTGTGGGCGCTGGGACGGCGGGAACTACCATCACTTCGGCTAGGGCCCCGTCCACCCGACACGCCTATGCTTTGAAGTGGAACCTCTTCATCACCTGGTGCTCTTCTCGCCGAGTGGACCCCTGGAAAGATCCGATCGGGTCGGTGCTCTCCTTCCTTCAATAAGGGTTGGAACGAAGGCTGTCTCCTTCCACCCTCAAGGTCTACGTGGCTGCCATTTCACCCCATCATGATTTGGTGGACTCTAAGCCACTAGGACAGCACAACCTGGTCATCAGGTTCCTGCGAGGAGCTAGGAGGCTCAATCTGCCCCGCCCTCAGCATGTACCCTCTTGGGATCTCTCAGTGGTTATATCTGCACTGCAGAAAGCTCCCTCCCGAGCCATTGGTCTCAGTGGAGCTTAAGTTCCTGGCATTTTCGGTTGACAAAGCGTGCCTGGAGTTCGGACCGGCTAACTCTCACGTGATCCTGAGACCCCAGCCCGGCTACATGCCCAAAGTTCCCAACACTCCCTTCAGGGACCAGGTGGTGAACTTGCAAGCGTTGCCGCTGGAGGAGGCAGACCCAGCCCTGGCGCTGCTCTGTCCAGTATGCGCCCTTCGCGCTTACGTAGACAGAACTCAGTGCTTCAGGACCTCAGACCAGCTCTTTGTCTGTTATGGAGGCCAGCAGAAGGGAAAGGCTGTCTCCAAACAGAGGTTGTCCCACTGGATAGAGGATGCCATTAGCTTGGCCTACGAAGCCCAAGGCTTTTCCATGCCCCCTAGGGGTGAAGGCACACTCTACCAGGGGTGTTGGCACCTCCTGGGCGCTGGCGCATGGCACCTCGCTAACAGACATTTGCAGAGCTGCGGGCTGGGTGACACCTAACACATTTGCGAGATTCTACAATCTCTGTGTGGAGTGTCCTCCCGTGTACTCGCTTCAATTAGCCAGTAAGTAGGACCTGCTCGTTGTCATTCGCTTGCTGCGCCATTCCACTCCACGGACGGGATGCGTGCGCCAATTTCCTCAGCTTGAACCCTGGGTTCCTCCAGCAATGTTAAGTCTAACACCTGTGCGCTGCCCAGTGGTCAGCCCTTGTGTCAGACTAGGTGCCTCCATATGTTGCGATTACCCTGCTCGGGCAATCCCACGTGTGTGTTTCCACGGTAAGTCTCTTGGTAGCACGTGTCTTTCCCTTGGCAAGACCATTCTTGCCTCTCTGAGGTTGAAATATCTCCACCCTCTGGCTCGGTTACCTCAGAGATCTTCCATATGTTTTCCACCTAGGCAGTTCATGTGTGTATTCCTAAGTCCTCCCTACGGGTAGGCATCATGCTTGCATTTTCCTGATGGAATTTGCTACCCAGTGTACCTTGGTAACTCTTGGGTTAAGCTTAGCCCTTCGCTTTTGCTGGCCTCACTACAGGGAGCTGTGGCTAGCGCAGGGCACTGGAAGACAGCCATTTGGCGATTTTCCACTGCATGGTACGGTACGGCTCGTCTCGGTACGGCTCACTTGTGACGCTTTTCCACTGCATGGTACGGTACGGCTCGTCTCGGTACGGCTCACTTGTGACGCTTTTCCACTGCATGGTACGGTACGGTACGGCTCGCTTTAAATGGTACCACCTCTGTTGAGGTTCCAAGCGTACCGTACCGATACTAAAATGTGACGTGAAAACACTGCAGATCACTGATTGGTCAGACAGAATCGTCACTACCAGTGTCATTGTATTTGCGAGACATCGAACCCGCTAGATTTAAATAGCCAGTAACAGCCACCGCTGTAGCACCTGTTTTAAAACTACTAAAAAAGAAAGAAAAAAAACGTCCAAAAAAGAAATGACTGAATCGTGGTCAGTGGACGAAGTGCAGACGTTCCTCTCGTTGGTTGCCGAGGAGCGGATAAACTATAATGATCAGTCTATAATCCCACTTTAAAGCGGTACTAACTGCAGTGGTAAAGCAAACCGAGCTAAAGCGAACCGAACCGAGCCGTGCCGAGCCGAGTCGTACTACGCAGTGGAAAAGCGAAGCGATTCGAACCGTGCCGCGCCGAGCCGAACCGTACCGAGCCGTACCAGCAGTGGAAAAGCGCCAATTGTGGCATTTTGGACAGGACCCCATTCGTCAGACGTTCTGACGTAACGTAGAACGTGACTGACTTAAAGGGAACGTCTCGGCTACGTATGTAACCCTCGTTCTCTGAAGGAGGGAACGGAGACGTTACGCCAGAACGCCTTCAGGGAACGAGGGTTACATACGTAACCGAGACGTTATTTGTAATGGAAATAATGTTATAAAACTATTTCATTAAATATTGTTTTATGATAATATTAAAACAATTTTATTTAAATAATATAGAAACTATATTAAATAAATCGCGTGGATCCGTGTGTTAATTTTTTTATGTAAACTATATTTTTGGATAATATAATATTACAACTATTTTATTACATATTGTTATATAATATTAAAACTATTTATTCATGTGGTAATGATTATATATAGTCATAGTCATTATAGTCAGTTATAAAGTCATTTAATATAGAATAATTATTTTTACAGATATTAATAAAACTTTTTATTAAATATTATTTTACTATAATATCAAAGCAATTATATTTTAATAATATTTTAACTATATAAAATAATCATGTGGTACTGATTCTTTTATTTTTCATTTATAATGGAAACTATATTTTTGGATAATATAATATTAAAACTATTTTATTAAATATTATTTTCTTATAATGCTAAAACCATATTTTTGGCTAATATATTATTAAAGCATGTGATAATGATTATTTTACTTTGAATTTATAATGGAAACTACCGTAGTTTTTGGAAAATCTAGTGAAAATGTAATTAAACGTGCTTCACCTCTTTTGATTATTTTCTCTGTAATTGGAACTTGATGGATGCAAAACAAAAGTTGCACTCATCATGTTATTAACAAATTCCTTCTCATCATGTCCTGCTCTGTATGATCAGTTCTTTCTCAGTATCTTCACATCATGATTCTCATCACTCTCATTAGAATAATGTCGTATGGTGTATTGGTTAAGTTGGACTCACAGTACAGTGCTGCTGCTTTCCAGTATCCGCACAGACTCTGGATTATCTGAGCGTGTTGCTGCTGAAACGTCGTCAGATTTGGTGTCACTGCTGAACTTCTCATGTATGTCACTTTGGCTTGAACAGATGCTGTCGCGGTGCGAGCTCTGTTCATCCCATGATGCTCTGTCTGAGCCAATGACCATGATCCTCTCTTGACAGGAAACTGCAGATGTCTTCTTATGCACATGCTTGATCGCAGCATTGCCTTTGCTCATAGAATCATAACTAGTGGATCGTGAGCAAGAGCCTTCACTATGAGAGCGGACCAGGGCTTCATAATGTGGCAAGCGGTCATACTTATTGACATGGCCTGACTTTCTGAGATCACTGTCGCTGTGAGAGTATATCCGAGGACGCCTACTTAACTTTTTGACCGGGCCATTGTGTAATGAGGAAACTTCGCCTTCACTTTGGCGAAAATGCTGATTCCTTCCTTCCTCTTTGAGCTGACCTTGCAGTTCAATCAGTGCAGATTCTTTGTGTGTGTTTTCAGTCATTATCGGATCACAGTTTGATGATGTGTTTCTCCTAACAGGCTCGAAATGCGTCACTGTCTCATTATCATAACTATTTCTGGTCTTCACATGACCGCCAACAGGGTTTGTTTGGGGGTCGCCTTCATTTTCTCTAAGGCTAGTAATTACGGTCCGAGTCGGACCTTTCAAGTGGGCCTCGCTTTCCTTTCCTGGCGTTCCCAGAGGGATTTGACTTCTGTAAGAGGCCTGCAGTATCTCCGCGAGTCTCTGTCTGATGTCTCGGCATTGAGCCCGGACTGCATTCCACATCAATGACCCGTCCGGGAGCCTCTCCAGCAGTGCAGCGCTCCTGTCCTGAAAGTGTTGGGGGGAGAAGTCCTTCAAACGCTCCTCAAAAGCCTTCAGTCTACTCAAGCAGGCACACATAGGAGGGTTTGTGGTCTTTATGTGATCTAAATACTCCATACACTCTTTAACAAGAGATGAGGCCTGGAAAACGAAGAAGATAAAAGTCATTTCAAGGCTATTAAATAGTTATGCAATAGAAGAGGTGGGCATTATATATATATATATCACAATATGGGAATATTATTTATATTAGTTCATTTTATATATATACACCATTGGTCAAAAAGTTTGAAATAATATATTTTTTTAATATTTTTAAAATAAGTCTCTTCTGCTCACCAAGGCTGGATGGATTTGATCAAAAATTCAGTAAATACAGTAAAAACAGTGAAATATTATTACAATGTAAAACAGCTGTTTTCTATGTGAATATATGTTCAAATGTAATTTATTTATGTGATCAAAGCTGAATTTTCAGCATCATTACTTCAGTATCACATGATCCTTCAGAAATCATTTTAATATGATGATTTGCTGCTCAGTTATTATTGGTGCTTTCACAATCTTTAACTGATGAACTGCCAAGACTTTTTCCAGTTGTTTGTGATAATTATTTTAAATAATTTTGCTTCAGACATATGCACTATCAAATAATTTAAGAGCTGGTTTTGACTGATTCACTGAAAAGAATCGACTCAAAAGAATGATTCACTCACAAAATATATATATATATATATGGTTATCTATGGTTTGCAAGCAAGCAATATCATCCAAATTAAATATTTTACTGCTCTGCGCAATTTTTGTTTATTAACTATATAAAAAATTGCCTTCGCTTTCAGATTTGATTCGTGTCTGGAAAACACAGTTTAAAAATTCCCTGATGGCTTTCCATGACCCTATGGTCTAATTGCTAATAACTATATTTATTTATTTTTGCAATATCTTGTTTCCCAGAGTAATATATCACATTGCATAAGTAAAATGTCCATGTTAATGATTGTCCATGTATGCTGACTAACCTCTTCACAGAAACGGCACAGATCCCGAGACGCCTCCAGCTCAGATTTACGCTCCTCAGCCTTCAGGAGAAACCCAGTCATGTTGGTTTTGAAAGTGACGGTGTTACAGCGAAAAACGTCACTTTCAGGATAATGCATTCCTTTGCTTTTTCTCTCCACTTCCTTTATCAACAACATCCCTTTTACCTTTTTCTCCTAGAAAAACAAACCAACAAACATATGTTCTTTTCCCTGTACACATAATGCAGAATATCAAAAATGTCTGAAACCTCATGAACCTTTAGCTTTTCTCATTATTTAAGAGACGCACATTCCTGAACCATATTCATTATCAGAAAAACTCTGGTATTATTTGTATTACTTTTTGATTAATTTGCACTCGACAGTCCACATAAATCCATAACACAATCTAAGTCTGATAACATTCAGGCATTTTAAGATTCATATTCTGGCCATCCATCTTCTTTTGGTCATATATTTGAGTGAATGTCTTGAGGATTTGTTACCTTTGCTTGTATAAGAACAGACTGAATGTCTTTGAGTCTCCGCTCTATTTTCGGCAGGCTTTTCTCTGTGCCGTCGTTGTCCTTCTGCCATGACTCTTCCTCTTCATCACACCATGTTTGGATCTGTGAAAAACATAAACAATAATTATAAACACGCTGAATTTATGCTATTAATGCAGAAAAGATACTGCGGACTCCAGTAGATCTTTGCTACAATGAGGAAAATACACAACTATTTACACTCATCCCTCAGTTTACATAAAACAATAAGACTTTTCAATACGGTTTCAGTTGTTAACATTAGTTGACATGAACTTACAACAAACAATACTTCAACAGCATTTACCCAGCTAAAAGTGAAGTTATGATGAGCAACATTCGTCCAGTAACTTTAATAGAACGTTTGTTCAGAATAATCCGGTCTTTAATAATGTTCTGATGGAAAGAATGGAAAGAAAAGCAAGAAAAAGGGACGTTTTATTTCTGAAATATATAATGTTACTAGTTTCAGAATGTTCAGTAAACATTCAAAAGTAACATTCCCATAATGTTTGCAGAAATGATCAAATGGAATTTAAAAAAAATAAAAACTTGATGTTTTGAATGTTCAAAGAACATACAGAAATAATGTTTTCATAACTTAATGGGAACGTTAGCAGAACGGGGTATTAATCTTAGTTAATGTTAATATCAATATCAACAGAGTTGTATCTGTTAATGCACTGTGAATATTATTACTAACTATCGTTAGGTTAATAAATGGTTTGAAAATATATTGCTCATTACTAGTTCATGTTAACATATTTAATAGATCAGAAGGGTTTCTCTCTCGAAACTTTTAACCAAGTTTTACTGGATTATACTGCATAAGCAAGTGTATTGAAGTTTAAAAGAAAAATACATTTCAAGTGCATTAATGCACACGTATATAATATACACAATATAAACTAATGTAATTTTTGACAACACACTTCAGTTGAAATTAAAATAATTTATTTTACCTCTGCTTTAGTTTATTAGTCAGTACATCAAAATAAGTCTTTAAAGCATACAAAAACATTATTTAAAATGTATTTGTATGTAAAACTTAATTAGACATCATTACAAAGTGATTTTTTTTTTAAATGTATACTTTTAGAATTTGAAGTACACTAAAAGTGTACATTCAATACAATTAAGCACACTTCTTTTTCACAAGGGAATACATTAACTAATGCTTAACTATTGTAAAGTGTTACCAATTAAACACAACAATCATGGTTACGCACAATGGAAGTGAATGGGACTGTGCACTTTGAGAGTTTAAAAGCACAAATGTGAAGCTTGTATTTTTGTTAAAGCACTAAAATAAATTATTCATCATTTTTTTAAAAGTGGATCTACTTTTCTTTGCTGATGGACATCTACGAGACATTATTCCTATGGGTTGAGTTTGCTAAATTTAAACAATACTTAATGGATTGCATTCCTTTCTGCTATCCTTATGCATTTTATGCCACAGTTGCCATCTTTCCCGGATTTGCATGGTTGAATATAATAATAATATAATGTAATTGAACTGTGCATTTTAACATGTATTACCTTGGCTTGCCCTTTACTTTCACTAAGGGAAGAGTCAAAGTTATTTTCTGTGGTAAAATAAATTGTGCCACAAATGCAGTTGCACCAAAACGTTCTCTTTTAACAGCGGAAGAGTTGCGCTCACTTTATTTAGCGCAGTGATGTTATGCTTCACTGTGAAGGTTGAGACTGTCTGCTGATTAATTCTCTACAGCAGACATGTTTCACTTCACAATGTTTGTCTTGAGTTATTTTCAGGGCTTTCTGTGGGCTGTGCTTATTATCCGTCATAAACCTGCATTCAGTGATGGGATGTAATGCATACTGTGCTGAGCGAGTCTTCTGTTTCTCTCAGCAGGAGAACGTGTACGAGATGTCGCAGGGACTGGTTGGATTTCATCACTAGCGTGTGAACGGCCTCTTCCACCTGGTTATACAGACACGTCACAGACTCCAGAGAGTCCCTGCACGAGAGAAAAGACACATGCAGATACTGTAAATATAACACATTTTACACATTTTAATTAATATATGGTAAATATTGAGAATTACAGGCTGGTGAAAACCTATTCTCTACCCTTTCTTCTGTTGAACACAAAAAATGAAGATATTTGGAAGAATATGGGTAACCAAACAGTTGATGGACCCTATTGACTTCCTAGTATTGAAAAAAATCAATAGGGTCCAATAACTGTCTGTTTGGTTACAAACATTCTTCAAAATATCTTCTTTTGTGTTAAGCAGAAGAAAAAAATTCATACAGGAATCATATTTGGAACAACATGAGGTAGGGCTGCATGATTATGAAAAAAAAATCATAAGTGTTGATTATTCCCTTGAAATTGTAATTGCGATTATCACAATTTACATTGAATGATGTTTTGAATAGCTTTATGCCATTGTTTGAAGCGACTGCAAGCCATATTGTAATATCAAAATAAATAAGATGAAAACTCTCTTCCTGAAAAACTTTTAATGCTTTTCTATAGCATTACGCCTCAAATGTCAAATTAAAACAATAGAAAAAACCCTTAAGATAAGCTGTAGAAAGAAAGAAAAAACACATCTTAAGCGCACAGAATAATCTAAGTGGACTTTTGTTTTGTAATTGCGCCTTTGAACGATTACATAATTGTGGCATTCGTAATTGTGCACCCTAACATGAGTGTGAGTGTTTTTGGGTGAACTATCCCTTTAAATGATATAGTGGTCCTCCACGAGTCCAGTGTGTGTATAAAGGCTCTTGCTGTCGGGTAAACAGGATAAACTTGCACAGCTGCATAACATCATGTGCACAGCTGAGCTCTAACCATGATCAGTCCTGCTGAGACTCAAACACACTGAGGGAAATACCTGAAGTCTTCAGACTGAGCGAATCGAGACTCCTCCTTCCTCATCCTGGCGAGAATAGACCCGCCCTCTCGTTGCAGAGCGACCAATCGGGTGTCCTCCAGCACCATCTTCATGGAACGCCTTTGCTCCTGGATGCAGGACTGGACATCCTGAACGATCGGATTGGTTAGTTTAGGAGCAACATTCCCCAAGAGGTCAAATTAAATAAATGAGATTTTTTATTTTTAATGGGGGGAAATCATGCGGTATCTGGATTGAGAGCACGTAAACCGTTTTATTTTGCATTTATTTTAAATGAGGTTTGCAATTTTTGCAATTAAAAATAAAAATCAACATTTATATATATATATATATATATATATATATATATATATATATATATATATATATATATATATATATATATATATATATATATATAATTATTATTACTATTATTTTTTAAATTATAAATTATAACTTTTTTATTATAATGGGGGAAATCATGCGGTATCCAAATTGAAAGCAAATTGAATGTACTGCCAACATTTATGTTCATTTTCTGTTACATAATAATTTATCAAACATATCTAATAGTTCTCATTACAAAAACATGCCATTGTACCTTTAATTAGGGATGCACAATATAACTACAATATAACTTAATTTCCCCTATTTTTCGATTTAGATCACCTTTTCCATCACCTACTGCTTACTTAAAGTTCATCTTTAAAAACTCTAATGATGTTAAATGTTATAATCTTTACCAAATTTCAGAAGTAATTTACATGTTTTTTTAAGTTTTGATTCCTACATTCATTTGCAGCAACTACAATGGTTGTGTGTACTGTTTTATTTTGATTTTATTTATAAAATAGAACAGAATTTAATATCAGCCATTTATCAGTTGTCTGCCATAACGTATAAATAATTGCCATCTTATCATATCGCTGAGAATGTTTATATTGGTGCATCCCTACTTTTAATTTAATGGGATACAAAAGTGTACTCTAATCACGGAAAGTTTCAGAAATGAAAATGACCTTTGCCGTGTCTGTTTTTTTAACATCAAGTCTCCTGATTGCTGTCTGTAGTAATGAAGAAGCTGCTTGAAGGTCGAGTTGAAAGAGGGAAAGTTTCTAAAAAAGACACATATATGCAAAAACACATGTTAGATAATCGTCATACGTGATTCAACAGAACGGATCCAAAGCATGTGTCCAGCAGACAGACTCAACTGCGAGCCATCAAGTTGAAATGTAGTTTCAACTGTAGAAATGTAGTTTCAAATGAAATGTAGTTTCAAATGTAGAAAAGTTGCGTTGTTGCATTTGTAAGTTAAAGTGTCTTTCGGGGTCTCTCAGATGTTAAAGAGACAAAAGACATTTGTTGTTGTCAGAAATGTGCGGTCTACTTCACCAGAACTGATTGTGCAAGTTGACTCGCATCTGTTAAAAAATGTTTTAACAGCTGTATACTTGTGCTTTGAGAGGACTGATTACACAAGCATGTTCTTACTACAGAAACCAAACAAAAAATGTTTAGACTGTGAGTGAGCAACACCTTTAACTGTAATTTATTTTTAATGATAGTAGAAAGAGAGAGGACAGGAAACTATGGGTCAGGAAATGCCTGTGCATCAACATTTAGATAGAAGTACAGAAAAGAGAAGAGAAATATAATCCCAGTGTCATTGCAACGCTACAGACATCCATGAGAAGGATAATGTCACTGGGTGTTTGTGCGACCGCTTCTTCTCCTACCTGGTGAAACTGCAGCCAGTCTTCATGACTGTAAGGGAAGGTCCCGCCAAGGTCAGAGGTCAACTGCTGTCCGTCAACTGTCTTTTGAAGAGCTTTTAGTGTTGTCACAACATCTATCTAAAAGAAATGATAACATACCGTACTGTACAAGTGTGTGTGAGACCCAAGCACTGTTTGAAACCCACAATCTTTTATTATTATTTTTAAAACGATTTTTTTTATGTTTTGAAAAGTCTCTTCTGCTCACCAATGCTGCATTTGTTTAATCAGATATACAGTACAAAATGTGAAATATTATTGCAATTTTAAATAGCTGTTTTCTATATGAATATATGTTAAAGTGTAATTTATTCCTGTGATCAAAGCTGAATTTTCAGCATCATTACTCCAGTCTTCAGTGTCACATGATCCTTCAGAAATCACTCTAATATGATGATTTGCTGCTCAAGAAATATTTATTATCAATTAATATTTATTGTCGATATTATCAATGTTGAAAACAGTTTTTGTGTGTTTGGAAACCACGATACCCCACGATTATTTGATGAATAGAACATTCAAAAGAACAGCATAAAACAGAAAAAAAAAAAATGTCTTTACTGTTGTCACTTTTGATTTTAATGCATCTTTGATGAATAACACTATTTGTTTCTTTCAAAAAACAAACAACCCTTAGTTCAGGCAGACATCAGACGTGGATATCTGAAGTCAGTGAGAGCAGACATTCCAGGTGTTAATTAAAGGGTTGCATGTTTCCGTGAAGGTGTAATTGCTGGGTAGAACGAGTGTGTTTGGGGGTGTTAATTACCTGTAGACCAGGATGTTTTTCTGGGCGAGGATTAGCATCTTTATCGACCAGCATCAAGATAGTGTGCACTGCATGAAGGGCCTGCTCCTGTATCACACACACACACACACACACACACACACACACACACACACACACACACACACACACACACACACACACACACACACACAGTATGAAAGATGTGTTCAGGTTTGTATTGATGTTGGAGGTGATGATTAGTTTTCTGTGTCCTCACCTGAACCATGAGCAGTGATCTGAAGAACACAGAGGGCAGAGGACACTTCCGGCTGTCAATCACTACAGTAAGTCCCAGCTCTCTGACCTCAGTCCTGGAGACGACATTTTTTTTATAGAGTAATTAGTCATATATAGACATAGGCCTACAGAGCAATGAAAGAGCAGGAGAATGAAATAACCATCTTTACTAAATTGTAGTACACTATACTGTCAAAACAATTAAGCAGATTTTAATTTTGACATGCAGAAATTTAGATATTTAACATGTCAATGGTTTTCACATAAATATCGGCATCAAAAATCTATTGTTAAAATATTATTGAGCAATAACCACAAAAGTATTCAAAAACATGTAGGTTTTTCAGCACTGACAAATGAGATTCTGCCGTTTTTGGAATTATTGAATGTGAGGATATAGGCTAGTATAATTTGGAAATAATTTTCCTGATTACCCTGCTGTGGTTTATTTTGCGCTAATGACCGCATGCCGCTTATTACACCCCTAGGCTACTTACCAAATAAACAAACTTTGCGTTTGTAATATCAAATGAGAGCGCGGTTTAATACGATAGTCATGAAAGTAGCGCCGTTTTCTGTTACCCGGATGAGCGGACTGATATAAGCCGACAAAACTTCTTAAAAAGTTACACAGATGAAAATCTGTTTGAATTTCATTCCGTTCGTTCCATAATTTTGCTCCTAGAATGACAACCATATATTATAGCCTATTTATCAAATTCAATCAAATGTTTGCATTATTAAGTTTGACTATTTATTCGATGCTGAATAGTGCACAAGCCTGATAGACTACTTACGCTTGTTTCACATCGGTGGGTATTATTTGGTGCTGATACTTCATGTCCAAAAATTACACTGTCTCTTACTGCCCTCTTGTGGTGATTGAGCAGTCTGCTCTCTACTGGTACCTGGGAATGTAGTGCAGGAAAAGCAGAAGTCTGCAAAACTCCAGAGGAGAGAGTTGAGAGGAAGCCCATCCTTTCCTGCCGCCATACACCTCAACCACGGCCCGGCCAGCTCTGTCACGACTGCCTTGTGTTGGTAAGAGAACAGAATGGGTTCAAAACAACACAATTTAACAGACTGTCACGTCACTCTTTTGTGTGCTTGAACGTGAAATAGCTTTGTCATTTTGGCAACGAACATGACCGAATTTAAAAGCAAAAGCAAACAGTTACCATTGTCTGGATAAAACACTGATTGGAGACAATCATGTTCTGTATCGGGATTGCAAGTGGCTGCATGCTAACACTCCGGTCACGCCATCTGTGCTTCAGAAAAGCGCGGTCACGCCATCTACGCTTAAAAATATATTGCGCGTCTACACGAGGTTGCGTGGTAGGCTCAAGGTGTATGCGCTTGGTGTCGGCAGACTTTTAAAAAAAATGGTAAATGGACTGCATTTATATAGCGCTTTCACAGACCCTATGGCCACCAAAGCGCTTTACAATTTGCCTCACATTCACCCATTCACTCACTCATTCATACACCGACGGGCGACGGCAGCCATGCAAGGCGCCATCCAGCTCGTCGGGAGCAGCTGGGGTTAGGTGTCTTGCTCATGGACACCTCGACACTTGGTCAGGTGGAACCGAGGATTGAACCACCAACCTTCCGGTTTGTAGACAACCCACATGAACCACTGAGCCACTGCCGCCCTATCATAATAAAAACGCCCCTAAATATTCATAATAAAATAAATAAAATCAAATTGTTTTCTGCAAATTCCACCAGATTATTGTTCTACATCTCACAGACTACGACTGTGGTGATTTTCGTGTTGATCTACTGTTTTATTATTTAATAATTAACTGCCAAAGTCCTATACTGTATACCTGGCTATATAGGCATATTTGATAAATTCATAAAAAATTAAAATCCAATTGTTTTGTGCAAATTATTGTTCTTCATCTCACTGACTACAACTGTGGCGATTTTCATGTTGATCTACTGTTTTATTATTTAATAATTAACTGCCAAAAATCCTAGACTGTATACCTTTTTATACAGCAATATTTAATAAATTCATAAACATTTTAAATCAAATTGTTTTCTGCAAATTCAACCAGAATATTGTTCTTCATCTCACTGACTACCACTGTGGTGATTTTCATGTTGATCTACTGTTTTATTATTGAATAATTGCCTGCCAAAGTCCTATACTGTATACCTTGTTATACAGCAATATTTAATAAATTCATAAAAAATGCTAATCAAATTGTTTTCTGCAAACTCCACCAGATTATTGTTCTACATCTCACTGTCTACCACTGTGGTGATTTTCATGTTGTTTTACTGTTTTATTATTTAATAATTACCTGCCAAGGTCCTATACTGTATACCTTGTTATACAGCAATAATTAATAAATTCATAAAAAATGCAAATCAAATTCTTTTCTGCAAACTCCACCAGATTATTGTTCTACATCTCACTGATGTAGTGAGATGTTTATCAAATATTGCTTTATAACAAGGTATACAGTATAGGACTTTGACAGACAATTATTAAATAATAAAGCAGTAGAACAACATGAAAATCACCACAGTGGTAGTCAGGGAGATGAAGAACAGTAATTTGGTGGAATTTGCAGAAAACAATTTGATTTAACATTTTTATGATCTTATGAAATATTGCTGTATAACAAGGTATACAGTATAGGACTTTGGCAGTTAATTATTAAATAATAAAACAGTAGATCAACATGAAAATCACCACAGTGGTAGTCAGTGAGATGAAGAACAATAATTTGGTGGAATTTGCAGAAAACAATTTGATTTAATTTTTTTATGAATTTATTAAATATTGCTTTATAACAAGGTATACGGTATAGGACTTTGACAGACAATTATTAAATAATAAAACAGTAGATCGATATGAAAATCACCACAGTGGTAGTCAATGAGATGAAGAACAATAATCTGGTTGAATTTGCAGAAAACAATTTGATTTATAAATGTTATGAATTTATTAAATATTGCTGTATAACAAGGTATACAGTATAGGACTTTGGCAGTTAATTATTAAATAATAAAACAGTAGATCAACATGAAAATCACCACAGTCGTAGTCTGTGAGATGTAGAACAAGAATCTGGTGGAGTTTGCAAATTTTTTTTTGATTTTATTTATTTTATATGAATATTTTTTCAAAAGTCAGCCGACAGCAACCGCATACACCTTGAGCCTACCACGCAACCTCGTGTAGACGCGCAATATATTTTTAAGCGTAGATGGCGTGACCGCGCTTTTCTGAAGCACAGATGGCGTGACCGCAGTCATGCTAACCGTATATTAATGAGATGCTGAACTGTAAACATCATTCACATCGCAAACTCTATAGTCTATACAGGCCTGTCAGCCTTCAAACATTGTCAAGAGAAGACATAACTTGCCCTTTTAACAGACATCAACATTTACATTTGATGCATTTAGCTTCATCTAGAATGAAATGTGCAACCTGTACGTTTAAAGGGGTCATATAATGGTACATGCACTTTTACAAGTTGTTTGTACTGAAATGTGTGTTGGCAGTGCATGTTAGGTGTGGAACGGTACATGTATTCGTATCGAACCGAAATGGTACGGGCGTCACGGTTCGGTGCACGAATTTACACGGAGAATACACGGTATAAAAATAAATAAAACTGTAATGCGGAACTACTGTTAGATACGCGGGTTCTTTAGGGACACATAATCTGTACCATCGGCTTAGCTCTGAACGCACGTTCACTTCAAACGTTGGCTTTATACGCGCGTCCTATTCGCTTTGGACTAGCGTCGAACTAGACGCGAATTTGACGCTCTATTCGCGTTTGGTGTGACCGTGACCGCATAATGGACAGGCTGCGATGTCAAGATTGCAATGCTAGAGTGTGTGTGTGTGTGTGTGTGTGTGTGTGTGTGTGTGTGTGTGTGTGTGTGTGTGTGTGTGTGTGTGTGTGTGCGAGAGAGAGAGAGAGAGAGAGAGGCGCGCGGGCGCGATCGACCTGTGTGTGTGTGTGTGTGTGTGTGTGTGTGTGTGTGTGTGTGTGTGTGTGTGTGTGAGAGAGAGAGGCGCACGATCGAACAGTGGAAACATAAAAAACATACTCCGTCATTTTGTTCATTCAGATCATTAAACCTGCAAAGTGTTTACTTATATTTGTGTACACTCGCAACAAAACACATTGTGCTTTTGTCACACTGTAAACTCTTGTCAAACTGTAACCTACAACAACTGTCACCCAACCAAAATCACACACACACACACACTGTTTTAAAAGCAAAACATATTTATCCAACTCCATTTCAAAACAGTCTGTTTGTCCCATCTTTTGGACATTCGTCATATTGCATTGGTTTTCATTTCTTGTCCTCGGAGCACTAATCTTACACATTCTACATTGATTAAAAAAAGAAAATCGAATGTGTAATGGTAGTATTATTTTATACAGAAATCAATTATTTATAATTCAGATGAGAATAATGTTACATTGTCAATTAATAATGTTAATTAAAATTAAGGAAAACAAATATATTGATCTGAAAAATAGCAAAATAATTTTAAATTAATTCAGGTACAATTACCAAACATATCGCAAGGTCTTTTTGTCTTTTTATTAATTTAATTAATAAACTAATTATATAAAACAATTGTCAGTGCACTACAAATAAACTGGTTCTATGCCTTTATTAATAAAACTTATTTAAAAAATACAATGCCTTCTGCATTTTTGTTTTGCTTTTCCCTCCATTGTACCGAAATCGTACCGAACCGTGATGTCTGAACCGAGGTATGAACCGAACCGTGACTTCTGTGTACTGTTCCACCCCTAGTGCCTGTACATCATCGTAAAATGATAAAAATCCATCCAGTGTTTTTGTTTTAATCTCCTTATATGTTTTCCCCTGTCTCAAATCGAGCCGTTCGAGCAAGGTCGCACGCCCCTCCCACGATTGTTGAATGACAGCACCGTTTCAACACAGACCCGCCCTCGCTCGTGAGCCAGCTAGTCTGCGCGGACCGGCGCGGTCATTGTTGATATGCTGGAGCACTGTCTATGAGCAGAATGGCGTCTAAGCGATTGTGGTGTTCTGTTCTTGGGTGTAATAACGAACACAGCAGTCATTTTAAAGTAACACTAAGTAGTTTTTCAACCTTCATAATATATTTCCAAGACCCTTGTGATGGTACATCGACTTAAAATAAGTTAAATGACACGTCTGCCATAGCCTGACGTGGTCTGTATCGCTTTTACTGGTACTATGTAACTTCGGGTAGGAACCCGTGCACAAAAAGAACTACAAAATTCGACTGCTTTACGGCATACGTCACTTCCCCCACCACTTCCTCAAATTGCCTGTGGCAATTGCAGACATCCCAAGTCTCCCGGGAGTCTCCCGCATATTGATAGCATCTTCCTGATGCCCGAAAATTAGTTCAAATCTCCCGGAATCTAGAGCGCGCATGCGAGACAAAACATACTGCGTGCTTAACATACATAGTGCGAGGACGGCAGAGAGGGAGAGAGCGAGAGACCTTGCGAGTGTGCCTCACGAAAGCTAGTCAACCCGCCACCCGTCACCCGTCGCCCCCCCGTCTACAATCCAGTCACCAAGATATACCTCCCTGAAATGACTTCTTGCAGGTTGGGATGTCTGCCATTGTTGATTCCAAAGCCAGTGCTGGATAAACAGCGAGCGTGCGCATGCGACAGTAGGCTGCGGGAGGCTAAATTATTTACGACAGCGGTAATGGACAATTCCGCTTCCAACCTGTAGGGCGACCGCTGAGGAAAAGTTCCTTGGTGTTACTTTAATGTTCCTAAATCCGAACCGCTGAAGACGCAGTGGCTGAGTTTGTTTTCGAAGGGAATATTCCCCACGAGCAATGTCAATGCTTTCATGTTTGCGCGAATCATTTCTCACCAGACTGCTTTATAGACGAGGAACAGTATAAAGCTGGTTTTGCTAAGCAGCTGCTCATGAAAAAAGTATCGGTACCAGCTATTCATGTTCCTGCTTAAGCTGAACCTCTAGAACAACTGAAGTTAGTGTAACGTTTTATTAAACTTTATATTAATATTTATATTAATCTTTGCAAATCGCTAGCTGCACGCTTCACAATGAATGCGTCTAAGGTTTACACTAAGGGTACATTACGGCATGTTTTCTATGTATGATGTTGTCAATATAATTCATAATCCCACGTTTATACTGAACAACGCGTTATGGTTATTGTATTATTGTGTTACACACTGTGTACGCACAGAACAGAGAGGCGGGGTGAGCAAAGCTCATTATCATTTAAAGTCATATGCACTGAAACCGCGTGTTGAAAACAGAGCTGTTTTTGACCAAGTAAAATAAGTGTTTTCTTACAATACTAATGAGAATTTTTAATTAAAGTATATTACAAACTTTTAATTTAGACCCTAAATAATCATACTAGCTTGTACAAAAATGGCATTATATGACCCCTTTAAAGTGCATGTAAGAAGTTAGCAGCAAGTGGTCATTTAGAAGGTAATTTGATCAAGAGTAGGATTCCCATTATAGGTTCATGAATGTGGTTAAAGATTACGCTCGAATATGAATCATTTACTCACATTCAGAAGCCCTAAAAAGTCCTTGCATTATAATTTTTGTGTGTGTGATCTCAACAAAACATTAGTTGATGTTCCTCATAGTTTCCACGTGAAAAAGCCTGCCTGTTACCCTGTATTTTTGTCTTGTTCGGTTGAACACAAATTGAAAAGTTAGGCAGAATGTTCAAACTGTTCTTTTCTAATCCAATGGGAGTGCATGATAATTGTCAAGCTTGAATAAAAAAGCATGATAACAGTAGTCCATACAGCTTGTGTTAGTCATATGATCTCTGAACAGACATAAATTCAGTCATTAGTCACTGATGATCTTCCTTTTAACCAGAGCTCTCAAATATTATTCAGGCTTGTATTGAATTTTAACAATGACACTTTTGATTCTCTTGTGTCTGATCCTCAAATAAAGTTACTGTATCACATGGCTTCAGAAGACGTGTGGACTATTTTTATTTGTTTATTTATTTATTTATTTGTTTACGCTTGTTGTTGGGTGAATGTGATATCACAAAGTATGTTCCTGGATCAACATCTTTATTGATTTTGGAACAACATTCCAATCAACCAGTCAGATTTGAGGGACGGGTTTACCGTTTTTGCTAAGTTTAGGTTTAAAACAAGGGTTAGGTGCTTCTATCAGTGTTATAATCATTTCACTCTGATTTTAGGAATAAATTATGGTTGGGACTAGGTTTAGGGGTAGGGATAGGTTTAGGACTACATTTTCGAACAGTAATGTTGTTCCAGGATCAACAAAAAATGTTGATCCAGAAACATATCTTACTTGGCAAAATCATGGTGACCTTGTTGTTGATGAGACTGAGTAAATATGACCATTTTTATTTTTGAATAAACAGTTCTTGCTGTAGTGTCCTGCTCAAGGGCACAGTTATCTTATACTTAGATTAGTCTCCATGGATCAATCACATCCCCGAGCTTTAACCACTACAACACAACTGTTCATAATTAAAAATTGATTTGCAGGCATACCTGGTAGACAGATGATACCTAGTTGGAGAAGGCTCTTGATTGTGGGGTCCTGGGAAAGTAGTGTTTCCTGAACTCTATTCTCAGACTGATCAGCGTGTGATTTCTGAAGCTCTACTCCATTAACAACTGGTGATCCAGCTTGTCCAGAGGGGGAGACTTCTTAGAAAGAGGAGAAATTACTTTTATTTTCAACATTGGTAAATATAACAACACAAAAGCCTAATTCAACTTTTTGTACCTTTTCTGAACTTACTGAAATGAGTGAAAATCTAAGATGTGCGTCACAGCTAGATGGAGCTGTTGATCTCCCCTTTAGAAAATCTTTAGAAAAAAATGATTTATAAACTAAAGCCATGATCCTCCTCTTTCCAGTTACAAAGACATCTAACAGCTTCCCCATAAACGGGGGGATGTAGTTATTTCTGTTCCCTGCCCTGGCTCTTGGTCCTCATGAATGCTTTCTTTCTGTTCTGCTGAAGAAAGAGATCAGATGAAGGACTGCAGAAATTCCCCTGTGGAACGCCGTGCACGCTCCTGACCTTTAGCCAGTGTCACATTGCACTCTTTTAAGATGACCTTTCAGAATGGTATATTTTCTCCTCTGCAGAGGACCAGGGTCAAGGTTGTCTGTAAATCAGTCGATATGTGTCACAGCGTGCGGCAACTAGACATGGCCTCATAGTAGTAGTGGTTTTTTGTAAATTACTTCATATCAGTCATGTTTGAACAAGCTTTTCATTTAAGGATAAAGATCTAAGAAACAGCATGTTGGCCAGACATCATGTTGCTTCAGATGTTCTTTTAACAACAAAGTGGGATGTGGGGTAAAAATCTGTATGCAATTAGTTGACACACAGCAAGAAACCACAGATAGAATTTTTTGAATATTTCTCCTTATTCGTTTCTTCTAAATGCTTGTAACAAATCACAAGCACAAGTTCTTTTCACATGCAGTGGTCTAACTGAACTTACCCTTTCTTGCTTCTTGTTGTCTGTTTAATTTTGGGGACACCAAATTAGCTGTGTGTTTTATTCCCTGGATAGCTGGCAACATGGGGATGATCTCTGGATAGACATCACTGCGACTTCTGTTGGTCGGCTTGTGTGATTGCAGACACTCTCTGGTTGTTTCCGAGACTGAAGAGTATGAGCGGGATTTAGACCTGCTTTTACCTTTGATCACCTGTACAGGTGAACCTGGGCCTCTTCCACAATGTATGTCATCACAGAGGACTTTGCAATCCAAATGCCTGTTCTCGTTTTGGAAAAGGATCTGACTGCACTGGGGCTGAAATAGAGCAGGTGTTTGCTCAAAGGCCTGTGTTAGCTGGTTGTGTGAATGCTGAATTGGATTGAAACCCTGCAAACAATGATTAGCATCTTGTCTGTGACCACTGTGGTCAGGTAAAGCCCTGAGTCCCATTTTGGGTAAGTGTTGGGTTTTGGCGTGCTTCTGGCTGCTAATCCGTATCTGAAATGAATCTTGCCTAAAAGAGTTGTTCAGACAGTAAAGTCTTTTGTCGGGAAAAGCCTTAGTCCCTAGTGCAGTCTGATGTTGATCCTGTTGCCCAGTGAGGAATGCCTTGTGTTGTTGTCCCGCTGGGACCATGCTAGGGATCTGTTGGGTCATATGTTGTTCAAGAGACTCTGCGTTCTCCCTTGAAACACAGTCATGAGGTACACTTTGACTTGGCTGGGTTGAGTTCTTTGGGCTTTGCTTTTGTTGGGCTGAGTTCTCAAAGAATTGCATCGGGTTTCTGTCTGCTTGGTTTGGTGTCTGGCCAAATGTACAACTCAAAGGTTTAAGTCTATGGCCAACTCCATATCCCCCACAGCTTGGCTCCTCTACATCTGTCCTTGTTTCATCTAGAGAAGGCAACATACTTGATTTCTCAAAATTCACTGGGTTTCGGAGAGCTGCCACATAAGATTGACGATACCTGCATTTGGATTCTGGATCGTTTTGCATTATCTCAAATGGCTGTTTGTTTTGCATGCAAGGATTGCAGTCCTCACCAGACAGGTTGCCATTGCTTTTTGAGGCAGGTTGAGCTGTCCTGACTAGCTTGAAACCTGATGGTTTTGTAGGGATTGCTATTTTGTTGAGGACCAAAGTCTCTTTCTCCTTGTTAAACTCCAACAGATCCACATATTCTCCTTCCAGCTCTCCGTTGTGCCTGTTGTCCCAGGTATTAGGAGAGACCCAGCCAACAGGTTTTCCAGCAAAACTGCTGATTGGATGTCCTTGATCAACCTTCACCAGTCTGCTACCACCCTCCACCAACTGAACAGAAACCACCATCCCATCTTTTGCTGGAAGGATCCTAGTTTCCATCTCAAGTGGTAAGAAGTCCACAGGTACCTGTGACTGTGACACGTTCTCTGAAATCTCAGTTTTAAGATCTGTCACACGGAGAGTCGCAATTGAGCATGTCTGTGTTTCAGGCCATATGTTAGATTTGGGCCTGTCGAGGAATTCCGGGTTTGCAACTTCGGTCCAAGGTACCTTCACAACACCCTGGTCAGAGGAAAGCACACACTGACATAGAGGACTTCCATGACGTCCCTCATTTATTTCCCTTAGCCAAGACTCAGTGAATATGCATGGATAGGATGTCTCCGGGATTGGTGTCCCCTCAATCGCAGGACCATCCAGCACCCTGGAACCTGCTTGCAGTACCAGATTCTCCTGCCCCAGAAGGTCTTCCTGCACAAGAAGACTTTTGAGGACAATTCGGGCTGACTGTTCGCCAAAAGACTCCACCTGCAAGTAGAAATCTCCTGGTCGGAGCAGTAAAGGGTTGATGGGGGCGAGTTGGATGACCACACGATCTCTCAAGCACAATGGCCAACCCTCACACCGGAATAGGACATCGGAGTATGCAGCCTAGTGGGAGAGAGAGAGAGAGAGAGAGAGGGAGAAAGAGCAAAGCTGGTTTGTTGACTTGCAGATAGTTTTGGATTGACAGATTTTACGATCAACAGATTTGTAATGGCTTGGGTCTTGATGCCGTTTATTGGCTTGCATGCAAACATTCTTGAATGCCCTTCAGAAGAAGCTGCCTAGGAAGGCCTTTGTTCTTTCTGAAGATAAAACAAAACAATCTTGTGCTGAGTGGACAAGGATAAGTAGCATGTGGGATCTGTGCCATAAAAGTCCACATGGAAGAAATGTCTGCAGAGGAAATTGCTTTCATCTTGTCCGTCTACTAACATGCTTTACCCTTTAAAGGCTTAGTTCACCCAAACATGAAAATACATAATTAACTCACTCTTATGTCATTCACACTGTCCTTTTACATACATTCAAAGCATACAGTGAGCATGGCCTTCCAGGATCCAAAAAGCACTATAAAAGTTGTCATATAACCCTACTGCATATTTCAACTCTTCTGAACCTTCATGTTAGTGCTAGAACACATGTTTGTTTGAGTGTGACTACCTGTTTGACCAAACAATGAGTGTTTTTGCAATTCTGTGAAATTACCTAATTTACCTTAAGACATTATTCATTGAAACTCTTTCTCTTTGCTTTGGGTCTCATATATCATTGTATGGCTTCAGAGTACTTGGAATATAGTCTATGAACTTCCATGTTCCATTGAAGACAAAAGTCATACAGGTTTGAGATGACATGAGGGTGAGTAAATAATGACACATACACCTTTCCTTAAGTCACTTGCTAGGTAGGCTATTTGACATTTTTAGATGGTTGGCTTTTACCAAGGCGCTGTCCAATGGGCTTTTTTTGTGATTAGCATGTTGTACTCACACAGGCAGCTTGTTGCACACTCTCTAGGATATGTTTGGCTGGGATAAGGAAGTTCAGCAGGCACTGCAGTGCATCTCCATGGTAACGTTCCTCAATGGTGCGAAAGAGTTGGCTGAGAACAGTAGGAGCGGTAGCCTCAAACGGAGGGAAAAGAGACGACAGGGCGCTCTGAATGGACCAGTCCAGAGAGGAAGGGTTCTGAGGTGAAGAAAGGGAGAGATTTATTTGTGTGTTAGTTACTGTGTTCCTTGTCTGAAAAATATCCGTTGATACAAAAAACCATGATAGATGATACTGCAGTTATTGTACACAAGTCCTAAATGCTTTGTCTAAAGATGTAAAATGAGGTTTTTGTGAAATGCCTGTGGCAAAACCTTTTTCATTATTTCAACCCCTCCTAAATCTCACTGGTTGCAGAGAGAATGAAGCTTGTCATGTCAAGGATTCACTGTTTTGGCCTAATCTAATCCACATTTTCCATTCTGTCGATCACCATATGAAGGCAGTTCGTCTCTTTCTCAATCCATTGTAAGTGGAGGAGACGGCAATGCGATCAAAAATGAATGGAAGAAATCATAATGCTAAGTATGTCAGTTTATGAAAGAGTGCAGGGTGTCCATGCACATCTGAAGAATTACAGCGACTGTCTCATATTTGCTCTCCCAAATATTTATCATACATGTTTCTCATGCATTCCTCTGTAATGAGGATGTTGGGTTCACCTTTCAAGTGTCCGACTTGGAATAATTTACAAAGCAGATGTGGGAAGAGCACAGGGAATGCTGTGTGGAAAATGAGGGAAGTCTGGATGACCTTGGTTTAAACCTTAAAACAGACTCAAGCTGTTACAGAGTGGATTACTAGGTTGGATCTCTTAAACTGCACGTTTTAAACTATTTTTATGCAGCTCAGTGCAATGATTAACCATGGAAAGAAAAGCATGCTTTAGCCATGTTAAGATATTTGTGTGTTTAGTCTATTAATCTTCCTGGTTTAGATGATTACAGTGTGATCTTACACAGGAAGTTTATGTCTGCTTAGGAAATAACAAACATAACAAATCCCTTCCTTTATAAGAAAAAAATAAGTAATGTCTGTGATTTATATAACAGTGTACCAGACCAGAATTAGAATAGTTTGTTTTATTTCCAGTTTAGTTTAGTTTTAGTTTCACTCTCATTGTTAGATTCAGATTAATCTTTTTAAGTTTAGTTTTCCTTTGTCAGTTTTAGTATTTAGTATTTCATCAGTCTAAAACTGAGTTTTTTTATTTTTTATTTCAGTTAGTTTTGGAGTGGCAGAAATGCATTTCAGTTTAGTTTTCCAGTTTATGTTTTCTTATTATTTTTCATTTACTCTTTCCCCGCCAAACACAGAATTTTCTGGGTTTCCGTGTTTTCACTGTTATACACTGAAAGAGTACTGAATCCCCTGTTCAAAACACATGCGAAGAAGATACAGAAACAAGCGATCTGATATGTAATCATATGCATATGTAAAATAACGCGATCATCAACATTAAACAGTAAATCAAAACTGCCTAATGTTAAAGAATGAAATGTCGACCCAGGATGAGTTACAGGACTGTGCAAGCATTAGGGGTGTCGATGGACTCGATTTACTCCATCTGTGCTTAGATAATCTTTCTGAATCCCATAGTCTTTGACAAAAATTAGATTTTTTCAGCTGTATGTTTAAAATTTAGCTTTTTTTTATTAAACTTACCCATATTCAAGTGTTGATTAAAAAAAAGAATGCATGAAGCAAGAATAAAATGTTGTTGTTGTTGTTGTTGTTTCTTTTAAAGCAGAGGAGTTCTTTCTGTTGATATATTGCATGTTCAGATATTCATACAACAAAATATTCTGGGGGCCATGACATTTTTATGAAAATTATCAAAAACGCTGGCAACTTTTAAAATAAAACTCTGGCGGGGAAAGAGTTAACAATGATAACAATGTAATGGCCTGACAGTGTTTACAGTAAGTGATGTTTGCTAAGACAACATCACTATTATCATTGCTCATTCTTGGGGTTAGTGAACAAATTCCTAATCATAAGTTTTCAACTTTGTAGTTGTATCTCATCCTTCACCATTTGAGCTACAGACAAGAATGATTCCTTAAAGTCTGCAGTTTGTCAAATCAATGGAAAACCCCCAGTTTGAGCTCTGCTTTGTTAGCCTTTCAATGATACAGACATCAGATGCCTGCTTTGTCATGTACTCGTCTATGAAGTATGCACACATTGATGTTTATCTGCACTAGACTTTCTCACATTCTCACCATTTCCTGCTTGATAGTCCCAGTGATAAAGCATTTCGGCATGTTGTTACTTGTGTTATTATTTTTTATTTACAACTTATTGTAGTTCATGAGGTTATTCAAGAATTCCCTGAATTAGACATCGTCACTTTTCATTAAAGGGATAGTTCACACCTTTTTTTTTTTATTGTGCCATTATTTACTTACCCTCATGTTGTACTTACCTCCAAACAGTTTTTGGTCCCCATTGACTTCCATAGTATAGAAAAAAATTGGGGTCCATTAACTGGTTACCCATATTCTTCAAAATATCTTCTTTTGTGTTCAGCAGAAAAAAAGAAATTCATACAATCAGGAACAACTTGAGGGTGAGTAAATGATGACAGTATTTTCATTTCTGGGTGAACTATCCTTTTTAAAACCTATAGGCTAACTGTGTAAAATCATTCAATTTGTTGCTAATACGACATATATTTTCGTGAAACTATTGAAAACTAAATAGAAAATTAAACTTATAAACTATTGTAACCCACATTGGCTGATGCATCTTCGCCTATACTGTATGTCGATCCCGAACAGAAGTAGAACAGGACCTTCCACAATGGGTTTAATGATTGATAATTGTGAATGATTGTGGAAAAACACAATAGCCTTTTTGTTTAATCGTTAACTAAATTAGTTTGTCTGAGCCTTGTGTGCGTCTCGTTCAGGGTGGTCCGTCCCGTGAGCATGTCGAACCGCTGACTTTCCCATCCTCTCTTTTTCTTCTCCAGTAAACACATCTGCGTGGTCTCGCCATGGCCTCGGGCCTGTTATTCTGTTTACCCCCGTTACTTCTCCTGTTACACGTCCACACCTCGGTTTTCAAAACACGTCCAAGTCAAACTTCATTTAACAAATCCTCAGGATCACAAATGAGGGATATCTGGGGCCTGGCGTTGTTCCTGAAGTCTGGTATTTGCATTCAGGAGACTGACAATTGCATTTTTCAGTGTTTTTGTAAATATAACCCATAGACGAAGCCCTTGGCTGAACTTTGGAACGTTAATTTGAAGGCTCATTTGATATCTGGAGATGTTAATAGGGTCAGTTTTCCATGTGTAGAAACTATTTGAAGCACTTTACAGAAATAATGCCGTCTGTCTTCACCTGCAGGATTTTAGCTTTACAGTTTTGGCGTGACAACTCTCAATTAAATCTAAACATATACAGTTGTTGTAAAAACATAAAGGAACTTTTCATTTGGCAGCACACAAGTCTATCTAATCACACAAGAGCTCAACAGGTAATTATAAGCTTCAGTCTAATGTTTGAAACACACCAAAACTCAGCTGTCATTAATTCTGAGGCATAAGATGATTTCATACATGCACAGTAAACAAACAGTTTTTCACAAGCCTTGTATTTAGTGGTGTTTGCTAAGGCACGCATTACTAATACAGGTTAGTGTAATTCCTCACCAATGTCACAACAGTGTCAGTAAAGCTTTGAGATAAAATATTAGGTGTTTTCCAATCAGTGCTATATGCAATATTTTTATGTGTGTACTACAAAGTCATATGTACAGGCCGTAGGAGGATTGTAACTTTCGTACAAGTAGGTTTCAGGCATGTGTGGGGTGGCGAACTTGTGCATGCAATGTGCAAAGACCATTTTTGACTGTAATTTGCCATGAATCGTCAATCCACTTAGAGGCAGTATCATGGCTAGTATGACCTGTAAATGTCAGTGACATAATTTGCATGCATGCATATTCACTTTTGCACATTATTAGTTGACAAATTATACTAGAGAGAGTGTGAGAAGTGTGTTTAAGTCCATAGGACCAAAAGTTCCCATGGATGAAGAAATATTCGTATGCAAAAAATGGTGCAATAGGAGAATACTACCAAACATTGTTTGATAATACATCCTTGCTTTGCTCAAAGAATAAGTCTTGACTTGTTAAGAGCCTTTTCAATACCCTCATTTCAAGCTCTGTAATCACTTCAGGGTAGCACAAAGAGCATGTTAAAAGTACAAGTGGTAGAAGTTAGAAAGTCCATCTGCACTCTTGAGATGAACACTAATCTAACCTGAACACGATTCTTCATCATCTGTCAGCTTTGGAAAGTCTCTCATTACAGCTGTCAAATTCCAGTAAGTTGTGATCCTGCTTCTCCTTCTCCTCCTCCTCCTCCTCCTCTCCTCAGGACAGCGTTGTCTTTGTCTCTTTGCCACTGTGGTTTAACTCCTTACAGAGGGAGTTTGGCACAATGGAGCGTTCTCACTCTCATCGGACAAACATCTACAACATCTGACTACTACTCCTCGGTTTACTCACTAGTTTGAATACGGTTTTCAGAATAAATTTTTTTTTTTTTTTTTTGCAGCAACTTCTTAGTTAGCTGATGTGTGTAATTTTCCTCTGCTTTTTTAGAGATTAACATTAACATGATTTACCTAGGTTCTCCTATTGTATTTTGATTCTAATTTGGTTTTTAAGACTGCTTTCACACTAGCACTTTTTATGTAATATATAATTTATGTCTTTGCATGTTCTTGGTCACGCTGATTACATTATAATGCATTTCTTTGTGGCCCAGAATAAATTTCCTTTATGCATTTGTTGCATTCTTTGCATCTTTTGCAATCCATGCTTTGCAGACAAACAAAAGTGCTGTTCTGTCTGTTTTTTTGGTGAATCCAAATGGACAAATACTTAAAGGAACACAGTGAAACCAAGTGCTCTCCTCTTGTGTCATTGTCTAACCAGTAAACAGCGTTCACTAGTAAAAGTACATGAAGGAATCTGTAATCGAAACAAGTTTAGAACACCCTAACACAGTGTCTGGAAGCAAACAATGAGCCTGGAAGCATCAAAACGGCATGTTATCATGGCAGAAATACTCTTTTTTTTTAATGAAATCTGGTTGTTTAAAAATGCTCAATATACTTTGCATGTGCTGTTTTAGATTTTAGTATTGCTGCATCTGTGTATGTATATATCGAGAAACAAAATATTGAAATGTAAATGAAAAGACCAAATTTAAATACATTTGCATTTATGAATTTGGCCGAATCTTTTATCCAAAGCAACTTACGTTGCAATCAAGGTGCATTTTATCAGTTCTTTCCCTGGGAATCGAACCAATGATGTTGGCATTGCTCAAGCTTCTCGTTGGCTCATGAATAAATTGCCTTAGAACATTTCTTGCACTGCAGACATGCAGATATTACTAAATAAAATAATTTAATGGGATAAATAAAAATGCATAAAGATGCAATTGACACTTCTAGTGTAGACGGCTCCACTGATTATAATGGGATTTAGTTTTGACAGAACACATGTGTAGATGTGCTTTGTCTTTGCTTCTTTTGTCTTCCCTTTTTTAATCAGTTTATGTTTAAATTAATCTTTCACAGACACTCTAGCAGTACTTGTGCATTTATTTCCTTAAACGGCCATACTGTAAATCACCTCTGACATTCGCAGGTCTCGTGAACACGTCTGTCTCTGCACGCTGCCAACTTATTTTCACAGCTCGTGTATTTTATTGACTTTCCCCCCAGTATGCCCTGCTGATGAAGCAATGCTCTGTGGTTTCTCGCTGGGATCCAAGACCGCAAAACTGACTCCAAATGATCCCGGATATCATATTTCATTGGATTTTGATTGAGGGTCTTGGGACTTGTTTCCAAAATAAATATTAGCATCTCGAAGCACACAAAAGACCGTGAACACACCACGGCTCTAGACGTGCTCGGATCACTTATGCTTCCCTGAACTTCAGATTATTGGAGCATTGCGTCAGGTGGAAACGTGAAAGGAAGAATTGACAGTTTTGGCAGATACTCCCTAAAAATCTGGATTTAAAATTACTGGTCTGGGATCAGACAATCCAGCGTTTGTGCTGTTCAGAAAATCCCTTTCATTCCGATATGTTTTGTAGGACACCATGTGTCCGGGACCATCTGGATGATGAACAACATGCTAACAGAAAACAGACGCAAATCATCAGATTTCTCTTTGTGCGCTCGAGTCATCGAGGTCAGATGCTCTCAAGCTTTCTTTGGAAAAAATTCTTAAAACATCTCTGTCCAGTTTGTTTTGATTGTAAAAAATAAAAATTATGACATGTCAGATTCGGGGTTTTACACTCAGTAAAATAGTTAAATTTGCTGTGTTTACTACAGGAAAAACCTTTTCCATTCCCTTTTTATTTTAGTTTAGTTTAAGGCATCACAGGGTTTCAACGGCTGTAACTCACTAACTTCTTAGTATGCCAAAACAAATCTGGAGTTTTGTTCCAAAACTTAGTGAGCGCCCTCAGACGACAGGATGAAGTTACAACAGGAATTTAATATAAACCGTAACGTACCAAAACTACAACTCAGTGTTGACGAGAACCGACAGAGAAGAATGAGGAACTTAAATACACAGATGAAATAGGAAGACAAGGCGACAACAGCTGAACATGGTGAGTGATGATGATCGGGTAATGGTGAAGTGAGTGCCGGTGTGAGCCGGAGAGGATGATGGGAGATGAAGATTTAGGATGTTTTTACACAAAGGCTTTTCCAAAACGTACCTTCTTTTGCCGAATGTTTATCACATGTACTGTATACCGATCCCAGAATGCATTGCGGTTAGCTCAACGAAATAAAACATTTTTTCTTAATTTTCTTAAGAAAATTAATTTCTTAATCTTAATTTTTTTTACAGTGCAGAACCATAACTAAGACGTACAGTAGCTTGATGACGGAGCGTGGAATCATGGAAGCCGTTGCATTCACCTTTCGTTTACGTTTTATAGGGTTATCTTTGGTGACAGAACCTGCTGCAAATGATAATTAATAATTGTGGGCAATGAAGAATGTGCAAAACAAACATCTGTGGCTTGATTTTTTCAGAAGCGTACTGTGTTTCAGTGGTTTAGCTGAACCTAGGCGGGATATGACGCCATTAACAGGCAACACAATGACACAGGCCATAAAATGTCGCCTTTCTCTTGACTTGAACATTGTTGGAAACGTTTGGGATAATGTAAGTACTAGGGGTGTAACGGTATTCATATTGAACCGTTTGGTACGATGCTTTCGGTTCGGTACGCATTTCAAACCGGAACGATTCGTTGGACCATTTCTCCTACCGACAAAGATCTTTTTAGCATTCGCGCTGGCGCGACCACCACAACGTTCCCCAACATCAGATGGCAAAACGTGATGAAACCGGAACGAAACTGCCGATCTGGAACAGAAGTAATAACATCTCTGCGAGATCTAGTGCAGCCTTTCTCAAAGTGGGTGCCGCGGCACACTGGGGTGCCCCCCGACTGTGTCAGGGGTGCCGCCAAAAAATTACGTAGGCTAAAAAAAAAAAAAAAAATCAAATAAAAAATCTGACATTTCATATATAAATATATTTACATAAATACATTCTTCTTTTTAAACATATGAACGTATTAATAAAATTGTAAATTCATTTTAGATAAATATATATACGAAAATATATACGGAAAAAATACGGTGTTGCCTACGTGTTATCCTCTTTTTAAAATTTGCACCCTGTTGACTTATACGGGGCAAGTTTTAAACCTGCTTTTAGCCTCTTAACAACCTTAATGTGTCATTACAAGTGCACAGCCATATGAGTGAACACGGTGAATCTGACTGCAGTAAATGTGAAACATATGAATAAAAATGATGTTTATTCAGCCAGCTGCTCACATACCCGTATTTTCTTCCTGTTTTCGGTCGAAGTCCACAGTAGGCGATTGTCGAGTGCGCGCGCGCGATCATTGGTAACTAGCAACAGTGGAGACTCAGACTGTCAGCTGTCAGCCGATGACGGTGCTGTGTGGTGTTCTGAGAATATCAGCTCAAATGGATAGTTCATCCGAATCAGATGTTGAACACACGGAGGAGGTTTGATCGCGCGCGCGAACTCGACAATTAACTACTGTGGACTTCGACCGAAAACAGGATAAAGAGATTATTCCTGCCTTCGTGAAAGCTCGGATCACAGTTAAGACTGATATATCAGCCCAGGCATCCACGATCCATTCCCAGATAGCAAACAGTCATTGAAACTATGTTAAATCAACATTCCGTTGTCAACGTTAAGTCATTGAATCAACATCGAACTCTGATGTTGATTCTACATCATTTTGCACCCTGTTTTAATATTGAAACAACATTGAAATCCTGTCCATAGATCAACGGAATTTCAATGGTATTTCAATTATCAGGAATATTGAAACAATGTTGAAATTTCAACTAAACTAAGGATCAACGTGATTTCAATGGAATTTCAATCGTTTTTAAATGTTAATTTTAAATGCCATAAATTAAATAGCCTGCTACAGCCAGGTTGTTAAAAAGTAATGGAACATTTCAAATCTTGTATTAACACTGAACACACCACACAAACAAATTCATTTTTTATTTTTGCCTTTTTATTTAATTATTTGTACTCTTTATTTACACTTCAATGTCCTCTGACGCCTGAATATTGTGTCGTCCAGTCCCTCTTGCCCGGTCTGTATGTGAATTGGGTGACGGTGGCTGTCCCCATCTGAGTAAGAGCACCTAACAGAAAATAAAATCACAATACAAAAAATTAGCATTTAGGCCTAAGTTAAACAGGAGATTATATTTATTTGTATTGGTACATTCGTGCCGCGAGATGAAGTATGTAACGTGGGGCAAAGCCCTCCCCCCTTGACGCCAGGCCTGATTGTCAGGCGCTATAACAGTGCGCGCAAAAATCGTGATATCGCATAAGTAAGTTACTAGTACATTCATATTTTGGATTTGTATTACGACGAGATGGTCTAATCGGCATTCCCAGTTACAACTCGAGACAGTTCTGCATTGGAAAAAGTAAAGTACCGGTAAGTCATGTCTTCTGTGTAATTCTGGCCCGCCGCGGTCACTTCTGTGGGTAGCGCTAGGTGGAGCACTGCTAGCGTTGGTTCCGTCGGTGTTCTCCGGCGGTCAGAAGAAATAGTGCTGTGTTAATAGATTTCACGACACAAGCAATGGGTAGGCTACAGACATGTATTTTGAGCTAAATATCACAAAAATAGACTGGACTCGGAGGTTTTGCTAATTTTATAACCTAGAAGAGAACTACAAAGTAGGCCTAGCCTACTTTTGGCAGATTTTTACACAGTGGTAAAACAAAAATCTATTTCAGTGACTGCAGCACTGCGTCGGTCACTAACGTCACACGACCATCATGTTAACGATCAGCCTAACAGTATTTAGTAAAATTCATATCAAACATTAGGCAAGCTTACCTTTACGCTTGTGCCAGGTCCAGAAATGAGCTGTGTCCGGTGCAGTAACGTTGGTATAACACAAGGTTGATCTCCCGGTCAACCAAAAATCTATTGATTTTCAATCATATTTCCCGGTCAACTACATATCGATGCATTTTCAATCATATGTCCCCCTAAACTATACGTCGATGACTTTTCAACAACACCGTCGTTTCCCGGTCAACTATAAATCAATGACTTTTCAACACATTCAGTGATCGCCCGGTAAACCAAATATCAATGCTTAATCAATCATAAAGATAACTATAGATCAATGTTGTTCCAATATCATTGCCATCAACATTAATAACATCAGGTTTTCATCGACAGGGTAATGGTGATTCAACATTAATTTTGCATTGAAATTTCGATATCAACCATAATGATGATTCAGATGGAAAAACAATGTTTATTCAATGTTGGCTTGCTGTCTGGGTTGGCAGATAGTGGCGTAAGTCGCCCGGCGCTGTCTCCCCGTCTTGGTGAACGTGTGTTCACCATCAGGGGCGTCATGCAAGCCAAAATTCTGGGGGGGCACAATCTGAGACGTTGCAATTGTTTTCTGACGGGTGATATGGATCATGTTAGGAGGGGTCAGGGGGTTTCTCCCCCTGAAATTTTTTTAATTCTGGCTGCGAAACATACTATTTCAATGCAGTTTGGGAGGGACAGAAATACCTTAACGGAGCTGGCAGCATCCCTCCTCTATCTGAGGACTAAGTTAAAGTATATGTGTATCTTATATGTGCATTATAAGATGTTTTGAAGGCCAAAAAAACTCCTAAAGTTGAGCTTTGACTGATAGGCTTTTCATTTTTGTCTGTCAGTGAAGAAAGTAAACATAGGGTCAACTGATAGGTTGATTTATGAATCATTTTCTCAGACGAATTTATTTACTGAAAGCTACTAGGAAAGCTAGGTAGCCTAACTAAGTTTATTAAATTCATTCACAGTACACATTCATTATTGATCTTATGCCTAATACAGGGCCGTAGACAGGGCTTTATAATCACAGAGGTCCTAAATTTGAGGTGGGTAGGGGGTTCAAATTTTTTATTTCTCTGATATGTGCATTTCAAGACGTTTGAAGGCCAAAAAAAGGATAAGAAATAGCTTTAAAACCATGTCAGTGGGCAGATTATTTGTCAATACCTGCTCTCACTTCTTATCCATCACTCTTTCTTTTTCTCTCAGTCTCCTGATCTTGCCTTCCCCTCCTAAAGCTGAGCTTTTTTAATTTACTTAAGGCTACAAATTGTACTATATTAATTCTCAATATGTACACATTCATTATTAATCTTGTGCCTAACAATGAAAACGTCTTTTCCCCTCACAATGACAGTAAACTAATTATTAGCCTACATTACGAGTCATGTTACATAGGCCTATTTTCAGCTCAAAATGGCGAAATTAGACAAAAGTATATTCGTGTGCCCGATTATTTTTGTCATTCGTTTAACGTTTATGAACTAAAAAAACTGTCAAATATGAAATGTTTAGTTTAGCTGCTTACATCTCGCACTTGACTGTACACTGAAGCGTCGAGTCTCACTGCTAAAATTCGCGCTCAGCTTCTGTGAACATAAAGCCCGCCTACTTTGATTTGATTGGTCATCTCAAATATTCTGACATTGACGAGCAGTGACAGACCAATGAGGCTCAGATGAACACGCACGCACACACACACACACACACACTGTCCTCTGTTTCTGACGTGCGCTCTGCTCGGCACCGCTGCGGATTGAAGATGAACAACGCGCTGAATCTGATTATAACAAGACTGAAGAAATAAAAAATTATCAGGGAGGAAAAATCTGAGGGGGCACGTGCCCCCTCACTTTGAATGGGCATGACGCCACTGTTCACCATCCATGTATAAGGCGCTCCGAATTATAAGGCGCACTGTCGTTTTTTGAGAAAATTAAAGGCTTTTAAGTTCGCCTTATAGTGCGGAAAATACGGTATATAAAATTAACCATAAAAATCCGTCTCACAAGACCGAAGCAAGACACACACAACTTGACGCAAGTGACGCAGCGGCAACCCATAGCAACGCGTTATAGCAACAACACCTCAGACTGACAGAAACGTAAAAATAAACGTGAATTTAGCCCACTTTAGTTTTGTACACATTGTCATGTTAATTATAAGCAAATATTTTTTTTTATTGACCACAATATACCAAAAGGTGCTATAAAATTGTTATTATTATTTACAGTTCGTATTATGCTCTGTTCATTACTGTTCTGTCTAAATAAACAGGACATTTGCATTTACATTTGGGTTATGCAGTGTTTTTAAATTATATTTTACACTGGGGTGCCTTGAGATTTTATGCACTTTTGAAAGGTGCCCTGACTGAAAAAAGTTTGAGAAAGGCTGATCTAGTGAGAAGCATTCACATTTCTCTGTTATTATTTCGACATTATACATTAAAATTGCTGCCCTCAAATGTTAATCTGGTGCCTTGCAAACTTAAAATAAACCTTTGTTTAGCCTGTAACTAGTACAATATTACATTTAATCTTTTTTATAAGGAGCTGTTTTTGTTTTATATGCTGCTAAGAAGAGTCAAGTATAGCTCCATCATTGTTCAAATAAAAAAAACATCATACTTTATGATGTTAGTTTTAATAAATAAATAAAACATTTAAAAATCAAGGAAATTTCTCTGGCATTTCTTTCTTTTTGCTGTATCGAAAACATACCGAACCGCGTGTCACCACTGTATCGTATCGAACCGAACCATGAATTTTGTGAACCGTTACACCCCTAGTAAGTACACAAGTCAACAAAATATATAAAATTGTTCTAGTGGTTTTTTGGATATTTTAATGCGGATATCCTTTACATTTCTTTTCTTTTTATTTAAGATTTATTTAAGATGTACATAAAAAATAAAAAATAAACTTTACGTTTCTATGTTGAAATCGGTGGAAAGTAGACGGCAAAGCATTTCACTACGTTTTTTAAAAGACTTAATGTGGCAGACAACACCGGAATCTAAGTTTAACACTAATCCCATGACGTGTGTGTGTGTGTTGTCGATGTGTCTGAGAGGTGCTAACGGGCCCGAGCACAGCATGACTGTTGTTTATGTGTGTGAATGAGAGAGTTTGGTCTAATAGTGAGCGCAGCTGTCGAACGGTCAGTTTAACCACTGCACAAGGAAACAAGTGTGCAGGTGAGCAGCTTCTCCACGCTCCAATCATCTCACAGCAAGTCCCAACACTTTTGGATGTATACATTATAACCTGTCAAGTCACATGAACACATCTATGTTTGTATTTATCGTAGTTATTTTAACCCATGTATTACTGTAATGTTTAAAAATGCACCGTCACTGGTGAGGGAATTTTATTCAGCACGCTCACCCTTTACTTTGACATAAGAAAATATGGCACAACAAAAATTAGGGAGGCATTTACTGGTATTTCAATGAGTTTCAGTCAGTGACTTGATCTATGCTCAATTTTTCACCAGTCTTGATACAAGACTTTGTACGTAGTTTTCTTTGGAAATTTTTACATTACAATTTTTGAACTCACACTTCAGCTACACTAACGTTCAAAAGTTTTTAAAGGTTTTTAAAAGTCTCTTCAGCTCACCAAGGCTGCAATTGTTTGTTAAAAAATACAGTAAAAACAGTAATATTGTGAAATATTATTACAATTTAAAATAACTGTTTTCTATGTGAATATATAGTAAAGTGTAATTTATTCCTGTGATCAAAGCTGAATTTTCAGCATCATTACTCCAGTCTTCAGTGATCCTTCAGAAATCACTCTAAAATGATGATTTGCTGCTCATTTATGATTATTATCAATGTTGAAAACAGTTGTGCTGATTCATATTTTTGTGGAAACTGTGATGCATATTTATTTGAAATCAATCATTTCAGTTATCAATGATCAATTAAAAAAAAAAAAAAAAACTTTTGAACAGTAGTATATCATCATTTAATCTCAAAGCTCATTGAATGCCAGTCGTGAAACGTTTAATCAATGGAGCTGGCCTTTCTAATAACAATGGTTCCTTTTGGCAGAGTAACAAACAAATAGCAGAAAATCAGCACATGATGGAACACACTGGTGAACTGATAGATGAATATAACTGATATTATAATCTAAAGGAGTGTTTTATATGCGCTGCAGATTCATAGGCATGAACTCCAAAGGTTTGTGTGAATCCACAAACTTGCCCTAAAACACACCTCGCTCTGCTCTCCTGTACCTGTCACTGTGTAAATGATGGCAGCATCAGAGATTAAACACACCTGCCTTTCTCAAATAAAACACAACATAACGCTTGTGGAGGTTGTTCGGCTCTCAGCCAAACACCATCAGTCATTCAGAGAGGCATAACAAACCAAACGCTGAAACTGGGTCATGTAGTTGAGAAGCTCACACTGTGTAGTGCAGAAATCTGCCAACAAATCTGGAAATGACATATTATAACTTAATATTATTCTACTATTAGACATTGTGACACCAATGCTAGAATCGATTGAATGCAAAAACGAAAGTCAGTTTTGGACACAACTTTAAGGTCAAGTTATTTCCAGAATATATTGTTTGTAACTAATTGTTGAAACTTCGACATGTTCATTTTATCGAGTTTTAGTTGTTACAAAAATAAGTTCTGAGAACGGTTTGCTAATGTTCCCACTACGCATGAAAACGTTATTTCTGAATGTTCAAAAAAAATAAAATAAACAAATTCTTGGTTATACGAACGTTAAGGAACATTCCGAAACAAGTAATAACATTTAAAAAACGTTTCATGAAAAATGTACGATGTATAAATGTTTCTGTGGTTACATTTTTAAAATATTATTAAACATTTTCAACTAAAATTCTATTTCTAATACTCGGTGAACGTTTGTTCATAATCTTGAGAGAACCTTGCCAGAACGTTAAAGTAATAAAAAATGAAGTTAAAGTTAAGTAAAAGGTAATCAGTTGACTTAACTAACTTTAAAAAAGTGAGGAAACTCATTGCCTTAAAAATATTAAGTAAACAAACTTCATACATATTGAAAAATTAAGTTATGCCATGTGGAATTGTTAAGTTCACATAACTTAATTTTTTCAATTACGCATGGTTTATTTACTCACTTTTTTAAGTTAAGTCAACTGATCCCTTTTTTACAGTGAAAGTCCTGAGAACGTTTTCCTGTTAGGTTGAAGAAGCTTTTGCAGAAACTGATTTTCTTAGTGTGAAAAGGTCATTTTGTGATATGCTGTGAATGAATGTTAATGAATGTTAATGAATGAATGTTAATGCCCCTAAAGGTCACCCACAACCCCATCAGCTCAGTTCTCCAGTTATCAGCAGTTCAGTGGGTCAGTGGCACAACAACACAGACGATGTGTGTAAAAACTGAAATGAACGAGTCTTATTTACCATCTTGACGACAGAATCTCGGCTACTGAGTTGTCATCCTAAAGTCTGTCTCTCCAACAAAGAAAAGTTCCCAGTTTAGTTCTGGAGGTGTAATGGCAGCGTTCCCATGATGTCTTACATCCAGAGGTGCTTCCATGGTGTCCGGTTTGTAAAGTGAGGTAGATTTGGACTGCGGTGGATTACAGCCATTGTTTAGTAAGTTATTATTGCAAGTTTGTACAAGAGTACGACGTCTGCTGAGAAATGCTAAGTGTCAAGCGGTCTGTCGTGCACCGTTTTGTCTTGACTGTAAAGTGTTTGAGAGAGAGAGAGAGCGAGAGAGAGAGCGAGAGCGAGAGCGAGTAAAGGGTCGGAGAAGAGGAGGAGGAGGTCTTTCTTTCAGAGGAAATCCCCCTGAAGGCTTTTCATACTTTTCTCAGTGGCAAATCAGGACCTCCCTTCACACACACACACACACACACACACGGTCAAACAAAGAGACCACTAAAAGCCTCCCTGAATTTTTTCATTTCCTTTGTACAGTTGATTTTCTTCTCGTTTAAACACTTCAGAGAGAGGGAGCGGCAGAAAGAGAGGACGAGTGACTCTTGGAATGTGTAGATACACAAACACCTGAATATTATTCACAGACGCTCTCAAGAGGAGACTGACGAATGAAAAACACTGATGGTTTCTTAGAAGGAATGTCCAACACACACATACACACACACACACACACACACACACAGTCTCATGGAGCCAGACTTTTAATCAGCATAAAGTTTGCTCTACTTTGCAGTTTATTCTGGTGAAGACCCGCCCAGAGGAACAGACTGTGTGTTTGACATACAGTCACCAACCACATGTTTTTGTGCCATCTATCTATCTATCTATCTATCTATCTATCTATCTATCTATCTATCTATCTATCTATCTATCTATCTATCTATCTATCTATCTATCTATCTATCTATCTATCTATCTATCTATCTATCTATCTATCTATCTATCTATCTATCTATCTATCTATCTATCTATCTATCTATCTATCTGTCTATCTATCTGTCTGTCTGTCTGTCTGTCTGTCTGTCTGTCTGTCTGTCTGTCTGTCTGTCTACATCTGTCAGTCTACTATTTTTTATTAATTTATTGAAGTAGCTTTTTTTCAGTTTTAAATGTAATTTGTTACAATTTATGTAATTTATTAGTTTTAAAAATATTTCTATTTAGTTTAATTTTAGCTTATTTCAGTTTTAGTAATTTTAGTCATTTAAGTTGAAGTTTCATTTTTCTATTTCTATTTTCTAAGTCTATTCTATTTTCTAAGTTCCAATTTCCTATTCACGTTTTATTTTTTTCAGCTTTGTTTCAATAAGGGATCATTTTAGTTCAATAACAGAATTTAGTGAAACAGAATATTTATTGAGAACAAAAATATAGGACAGGTCTTAATTTTTGCCTTGACAAATGAATGAATAAAGGTTGAAAAATAAGAGCAATTGGAAGTTACAGAAGCAGAGGAAGCTTGTGATGAAACATTTAGATTTTGAAGGACTATAACAACAGACATCATGCACAATAAGACCAAAAACATGTATTAAGAAAGTCAAACTTGTTTATTTTGATTTCATGTTGACTTCAACTCAACATGCCACAGAATAAGACCGATGATTCTGGCCAGACATTAAGCAAAATGAACATTGAATGAATTCTGGTTTTGCCAGTTAGTCTGGAAAATGACACGGATAACATCAAGGACACTGAATATCAGTGTGGATAATAGAGTCCTTATGTGCTTCTCCGTGATTATTGAATAAAGATAAAGAGTTAGCAACAGTTCAGTGCCTTCATGCTTTACTGTGTGGAAATTAGACGGATAGACAGATGAGGGATGAAGAAAACCGCGAGAGAGATCTAGTGTGGGAAAGCAGATCTCTGTCATGTTTTAACATTTATCTGATGCTCATAAATGAAAGAGTCTGAACTATAGGAGTCTGATCAAAGCCCGTCTCAAACACTGGCCCGTGTGGAGCAGAGATGTCTGATACAGGAGGCCGCTCACACACCACACAAAACCAGACGAGCACAGACTAGATATTTGTGATGTTGTCCACATAAAATGTGCAGTTCAGGACGAGTTTCATACCCTAGGTTAAGACGTAGGTGTTTGTTCAGATCTTATCCTGTGTGAGCAATAGCTAAATCAAAAAAACACAAAGTTGAGTTATACTGAAAAAATATGTTTAGAAGTGAAAAAATCTTCTTCATTCACACACACAATCTCTCATATTCTCTCTCTCTCTCTCTCTCTCTCTCTCTCTCTCTCTCTCTCTCAAGCATCTTGTTTCATGTCTTTACTTCACAAATAAAAGCAGTAATCCCGCCATCATAGTTTTATAAAACATCCACATAGTAAATCGTGTTTCCAGCCCCAGTATAATTTCAGTGAATGCCTGTGAGACCAGCACTAATCCAAAGATTATATGTGTGTGTTTTGAATATTCTCTCATCATTTACTCATCCTTATGTCACTCCAACCCTATTTGACTTTTCATCTCATCAGTGATGTTTACCAGATTTTCATGCTGTTCTTTTTCATACCTGTGTGTGTGTGTGTGTGTGTGTGTGTGTGTGTGTGTGTGTGTGTGTGTGTGTGTGTGTGTGTGTGTGTGTGTGAGAGAGAGAGAGTGAGAGAGAGTGAGAGAGAGAGAGAGAGAGAGAGAGAGAGAGAGAGAGAGAGAGAGAGAGAGAGAGAGAGAGAGAGAGAGAGAGAGAGAGAGAGAGAGAGAGAGAGAGAGAGAGAGAGAGAGAGAGAGAGAGAGAGAGAGAGAGAGAGAGAGAGAGAGAGAGAGAGAGAGAGATTAACCTGCCATGCTGAAACTCTAACAAATGGTGTAAACTAGTGTTAGGTGATTTACAAGGTTTGTTTACAAGCAGATTTTCAGTGTCTCAAACACATTTACTCTCTTATATTTCTCTCTCTTTCTTTATATATATATTTTTTTTTTACCTAAACAGCACAGCTGGACACTTCTGTAACCCGATCATCATCGTCCATCTGTTTCTCCTTTACCCTGCAGTGTTTCGTGAGGAAACTTTATCAAAGTGCTTCTAGGAATGAGGCTTTTGATCTGTGATGCTCAGAATCACTGCATAGACAAAACCAGAGCCTTCGTCATTTTATAAAGCAAAGCCTTAAGAAAGATGACAGTCTAAGACAGGGGTAGGCAAGTTCGGTCCTAGAGAGCCGCTGTCCAGCAGAGTTTGGCTCCAACACTGAAAAAAACCTCTCCTGCCTATAGCCTTAGTAATCCTGAAGACATTGATTAGCTTGTTCAGGTGTGTTTGATTAGGGTTGGAACTAAATTCTGCAGGACAGTGGCTCTCTAGGACCGAACTTGCCTACCCCTGGTCTAAGAAAACAACTGTTCTGTTTGATTAGAGAAATCCTTGTTTTTGAACTTTGATTTTTGTTATATTTTATGTCAAATCCAGATGTGCAGGAAGATCTGCAACATCTGGATCTGTTTGGTTGTGTAGCATGAAGTAGAGAAATGTCTTCAGTTTTTTAAGAAATGCAGTATATTATTGAATTGAAGTTCTTATATTAAATGTGTAAAGCAGTGTCATTTATGTGTAAATCATCCTTTTTGAGGCGGGACTTTTCTGGTTATGCATTATTGGTGTAATTCCTGTGAGTGGAGTGCTTTTAGTTATGTTGCCATTTTATGTTATGTTAGATATGTAGTTAGTTTGGTTAGTTACGTTGCATCCCTTTCCAGTATCCTTGTCTATTGTTTGAATCGTAAAGTTTTACTGGCTTATAATGATTATGACGGGGCTGTGTGAAGGCTAACTTTGCACAGACAAGGTTGTTAAGCGAATTATCAGATAATTTAAAGTGCCCCTGTAAGCGGCCGACCAATCACAGCAGACTGGGCCATCTGACCAATCAGAGCAGAGCAGCTCTCAAAGAGGCTGAGTTTAGAGAGACCGAATCCTTGATCAAACTGTTTTAGACACTGAGAGAAAAGAGCTGATGCTGCAGTGAATATTATGAGAAAATTAGCATAAAGATTAGCCTGACAAGCCAGACCTACATCAAGATGTTAGGTCTGGGAACTCACAATTGGCATACCTCAATCCGAGGGGCGGGATAAACGGTTGTCTTTCAATATCCCTCGGCACGCAATAGGACAGCGCTACAACCAACCAGAGCAACGAACGGTTGTGGCTGAGTGAGTCCTGTGCGTTTTTCCACCAGTGAACCAGCTAGTTGGTATATTAAAATTTTGCCGCATCCGGTCGTCAAAACTCCGAACACATCTTCCTTTTTTAGGAATGACTTAAGTGACGTTCTCTTAACTCCAAATGAGGGGCATCAGTTTGTGTTGAAAAGTGGTGGGGACAAAAGATCAGATGAAAAAAACATACAACAATATAAAAAAACAACAATATTGGCGCGCGTTATTCGTCAGCGTTTTTCAACGTGTTTTTTTGTGTTCACACCCAAGCGATTTTCGCTGACGATGAGCCGAGTGAACATGCAAATTCATTCCCTGACATTAGTGCCCATTTGCTCTGCAATACCACTCCATATCCATAACATTCTCTTTTATCAAGATTTTTGTAGTCGCTGTCGTGTTTGTCATATAGTTCTTTATGTTCCGACACCAACGAGACCAGCAGCTCTACATTCATCTTGCCTTGCATCTTCCTCGTCTTATTTCTTCCCGGCAGTGTAGACGCTACTTGGCGTATATCTTCTTCGCCGTTACGTATGTGTGCTCGGCAAGACCGTGTTGTGTTTGAGCGCCCCCAAGTTGTGTTTTACTGTAAATTCAGAAGCTCCAGACACGTGAGCAAAAGCGCCAATCTCATTGGTCGGATAGTTTTTGACGCGGCGTGTCAAACTAAAAAAACGAACCCGAGGCGTTTTTTAAAAAATTACGCTTTTACGCGTGGCGTTTTTCGTGTCGGTGCGCACACTCACATTGGCGCCCTTAGTTTAGTCACGAGGCGTTAAACGTCGGTCCCAGTGTGAACAGGCCTTAAAACCCTCAACAATGTCGACTGCACATGTAACTGTCCCTGCACCATACTACAGGGCTCGACATTAACGCTTGTCCGCTTGTCCGGGACAAGTGGATTTTTTGAAGGGACAAGTAAAAGAGAATTTTACTTGCCCAACCGGACAAGTAGCCTCCACAGGCTCGTTTGTCCACGAGGAGAAATGGGGCCAAAAAAATCCAACGTGTTGGATATCCCCGATTAGAGATCTGAGCGGTCCCGGCGTCCTTCCGAGCAGACGAGAGGAGTCTTAACACACCACTCACGGCAGAAATATCTAATCAGATTATTTTACGATAATCGGAGCATCCTTAAGATTGTCGGAAGGGGTAAATCGGGGCTAAAATCGGCCTAATTATCCTGCCGTGTGAACCAGGCTTTACTGATCGGCGCATGCATGTTTTTGGGTCATTTTAGAATCAGTAATAGTTTATTTTGTTTAAGTTACTTTTTTGGATAATGTGCATTGTTTCTTTCTGTATCTAAACTGCATTGCATGTTTTATTTTGTGCAAATAAACCTTTTCACATTTCTTGGTTCGCTTGATTTTTCAGAACATTTTAACCAAATGCTTTCAAAAAGTGGTGGGGACAAAATCAGCCATTTCAAAAAGTGGTGGGGACATGTCCCCAGCATCCCCAGTGTAAATGACACCTATGTCCAAATCATCCAGAGTCGCGGGCAAAGCCGATTCGAAAGGCCGCTGTTCGCCAGCAGCATCTTCTTTGTTTTCAAGCAGAGGGAAATCACCTATGGAAATCACCCGGAACCGTCATAACTCTGCCGTCATTATGTTAAGCCCGCCCACCAACTCTACACGATCTGATTGGCCGGACCAGTTTTTGTTTTTTCCAGCTCAAAAGTCTATGGAGAGTTGCTAGACCACACTTTGCTGCAAAATAATTTTTGCTGCCGCCAGGGTGCGTCTAGATTTCTTGGCTACATAAAGATAGGTGTTTAAAAGTTTTTTTTTTAACAATTTAAGTTTTTCTAATTTATTTTTACTTCACATCAAATGCTGTGATTTGCCATGCAATTTTCACAATTTAATTGTGAAAATGTATTAAATTGTGAATAAAGATAAAAAAATTAAGAATAAAGATTATTCTTGAATAATGTCTCTGAATGGAGATCAGATGACTTCAGGGCTCATTAAAGTAATTTCCAAGGAAACAATGACCGTTCCATTGACCAAACTTGACATTGCCATCAGGGAAAAGACTTGCATGAAAATAAACCAAACACTGAAACAGGAACTGCTGCATTTGTCTGGATTCCCATTATCATTTGTCAGGGAGAATGAACGACCACTGGAGCCGCATGTAGTTCATGATTTAATGTACGTTTAATTATTATGTGGTCAAGTCTTCTGTGATGAAAACAAATCCAGCAGAAACACAATCTGAATCAGGCTAAAATCCAAACCATTCGATATCCAGTCATATCCATTAGATATATCACTCCAAAGTCACACTGATATCAGGAAGGATGTGAAGAAATAAATCAAAGATGACAGATGAAGTGTGGAAAATGCAAATTACTTAAAAAAGCATTAATAAAACTTCTTTTTTTTCAGATGATGTGTAATAGCGCATTACAAACAAACAACACATAATCATGACAACATATAACAAAAAACAGGTGGAACAATACATATAATAGCCTACATGCTTATATTATAGAGACAAAGAGCTCTGGGGGGTGTTTTGAGAGATTTCAAGCATGAAGATCCTCTTATATTTAGGCTAGAAAAGAAATAGACCTTAAATAAACCTTGACTTTGAGATCAGCTTGACAAAGTTTGGCCTGAAGGTTTATACTTTTTCAAAAAGCTTAAAGATTACACAGGCTTGACAGATATAAAGTTTAACCAATAACAGTATGTTGGCCTCGTCAAGTCGACATAATAAACCACGTGAAGCAGAACTAATAGACAAACACCAACAGAATACAATGTGTGTGTGTGTGTGTGTGTGTGTGTGTGTGTGTGTGTGTGTGTGTGTGTGTGTGTGTGTGTGTGTGTGTGTGTGTGTGTGTGTGTGTGTGTGTGTGTGTGTGTGTGTGTGTGTGTGTGTGTGTGTGTGTTTGTGTGTGTGTGTTAGGCTGGTGTCGATGCGTTGGTGAATGGAGGTCTCTTCTCGATTTCAATAATGAGACAATAGAAGTGCATGAATAATTGTGTGAACTAGGCTTTTTCATTGGATCTGTTTCAGTTCCAGACAATGATTCACTTCATCTGTCAAATCCATTTACATCCTTCTGTGACAAAAATAAGTGTGTGTGTACATGAGGAGAAACCACTGTACTCAAACTAGTAATGAAAATTATTTAGTGGTGTTTCATTTCTTGTATCTGGCCTATGGCTGCAATTATGATGAAATAATTACATATAATGATGAAAAATGAGGCCAAAATGCTCAATGCCTTTTTAATTGTTTTGTTTGTTTGTTTGTTTGTTTGTTTGCTTATCTGATAAAATACATGTTAAATTTCCAGATCTGTCTCTCTCTGTTAGCTGATGTTTGCAGGGATTTGTGTGCACTGGATATGGGTGGAGAAGACAAACAGAGCACCTGAATAATGTCTCTCTCTGTGTGTGGGTGTGTGTGCATGTGTGTGTGTCTGTGTGTGTGTCTATATGTGTGTGAGACACGCCCTATTTAAATATAGTATGAGCCAGACGACCTAATCATGGCAAACACACCTAAAAGCAGTGTGTGTTTCCATCCCAGAGCTGCTTGCTTCTGCACCGCTGCTGACCGTAATGTGGCCGCAAATAAATTTGACTGTCATTAAAATAGCTTTTGTTTCTCTTTTCTTCTCTGTTGAATTTAGGAGAAACAAAATCCCCCTGTGCAATGCTGAAGGTATGCATGCATTCAATTCAGGACAAACACACACGTCCAATAACACACACACACAAACACACACACACACACACACACACACACACAAGAGGGAGGCCAGGTCTAATTCAATTTGACATTTTAAATGGTTGCAGATGCGGCTCAGGCCGGTCAGATATACAGGCACGATGTCGATGTGTGTACCGAACTCATGTGTGTGTTTAATGTGAAGGCCTGTGTAGAAACTGGACAGTCGCTATCAGATGAAGTAATAATAATAATAATAATTCATTACATTTATATAGCGCTTTTCTAGGCACTCAAAGCGCTTCACATGGAAGGGGGAATCTCCTCAACCACCACCAATGTGCAGCATCCACTTGGATGATGCGACGGCAGCCATAGTGCGCCAGAACGCCCACCACACACCAGCTTACTGGTGGAGAGGAGACAGAGTGATGAAGCCAATCAGTGTATATATATATATATGGGGATGATTAGGAGGCCATGATGGACAGAGGCCACTGGGCAAATTTGGCCAGGATGCCGGGGTTACACCCCTACTCTTTCGAAAGACATCCTGGGATTTTTAATGACCACAGAGAGTCAGGACCTCGAAGGACAAACGCGAAGGATAAACGCGTATAAAGCACAGATGTAATGCGAGTGAATTACCTTAGACACTCTACAGGAGCTGCTCACCCTTCAGTTTGATGCATTCTTGAATATGAATTTCAGGTTTATTGTGGGAAATGCTGCCTTATTGTGTAAACTTTCAATGTGAAATGTTTGTAGTTTGCTGAAGGACCCGCATTTTGTTGATGCTTTGACTTTAAAGCACTTTGATTTCTCTCGAGGCCCTTTCCTATTCAGCCTTTGTGTGATCAAATATTAGAGAAAATAAGTGTCTTCAGTGTCACATGATCCTTCAGAAAATCACTCTATGCTGATTTGCTGCTCAAGAAACATCTCTGATGATTATCAATGTTGAAAACAGTTGTGCTGCTTCATATTTCTGTGGAAACTGTGAAAACGTTTTTTAAGGATTCTTTGGTGAATTGAGAGTTAATTTTTTGCATTTATTTACCTGAATGCTTGCTTGCTAAATAAAAATATTAAATTGTTTAAAAAAAAATCTTACTGACCCCAAACTTTTAAGTGTGTGTGTTTGTGTTTTGTTTGTGTGTGTGTGTGTGTGTGTGTGTGTGTGTGTGTGTGTGTGTGTGTGTGTGTGTGTGTGTGTGTGTGTGTGTGTGTGTGTGTGTGTGTGTGTGTGTGTGTGTGTGTGTGTGTGTGTGTGTGTGTGTGTGTGTGTGTGTGTGTGTGTGTGTGTGTGTGTGTGTGTGTGTGTGTGTGTGAATATTTGAAGGCTCTTTGTGAATATTTGGATGCTGTGTTGTTTTAATCAGTATTGGTCATTCCAAATAAAATAATCAAATGTGTGTGTGTGACAACGTCATGGCGGCAATTGACGCCTCTCGTGGTTCAAACACACAGGGCTGGGCAACCGCGTTTGTCATTACGTTGTGCGTCAAGTTCAAGGGTTATTCTTTTGGCGTAAATCGATACGGCCGTCTTCCGGCACGGACGCTAGTTATTTTAGTCAATAAAGTTTTAAATAGGGATATTTTTCCTACACGAACGCATCACTTCAGAAGGCCTTTATTAACCCTCAGAGAGCCGAGTGGAGCACTTTTATCATGTATAGATGCACTTTTATCATGTATAGATGCACTTTTATCATGTATAGATGCACTTTTATCATGTATAGATGCACTTTTATCATGTATAGATGCACTTTTATCATGTATAGATGCACTTTTATCATGTATAGATGCACTTTTATCATGTATAGATGCACTTTTATCATGCATAAATGCACTTTTATCATGTATAGATGCACTTTTATCATGTATAGATGCACTTTTATCATGATGCACTTTTATCATGGATAGATGCACTTTTATCATGTATAGATGCACTTTTATCATGGGTAGATGCACTTTTATCATGTATAGATGCACTTTTATCATGTATAGATGCACTTTTATCATGTATAGATGCACTTTTATCATGTATAGATGCACTTTTATCATGCATAAATGCACTTTTATCATGGATAGATGCACTTTTATCATGTATAGATGCACTTTTATCATGCATAAATGCACTTTTATCATGGATAGATGCACTTTTATCATGTATAGATGCACTTTTATCATGGATAGATGCACTTTTATCATGGATAGATGCACTTTTATCATGTATAGATGCACTTTTATCATGCATAGATGCACTTTTATCATGCATAGATGCACTTTTATCATGTATAGATGCACTTTTATCATGTATAGATGCACTTTTATCATGCATAGATGCACTTTTATGATGGATAGATGCACTTTTATCATGTATAGATGCACTTTTATCATGTATAGATGCACTTTTATCATGCATAAATGCACTTTTATCATGGATAGATGCACTTTTATCATGGATAGATGCACTTTTATCATGGATAGATGCACGTTTATCATGAATGCATGCACTTTGATGGACTTCCAAAGACATGCACCCATTCACTCCATTTATAAAGCTTGGAAAAGCCAGGACATTTTTTTATATAACTCTGATTGTATTCGTCTGAAAGAAGAAAGTCATTTACACCTACGATGACTTCAGGGTGAGTAAATCATGGGCTAATTTAATTTTTTGGGTGAACTATCCCTTTAATGATCACTTAATTGTCTTAATTTCCTTCATGCAAAAAATGCCTGATTATTTTGATGTGAAACATGATCCAGACATGTTTCATGAGATTCACCCTTTTATCTTTGTTTTGCAGTTCACATAAAGAGTCATGATGTACGGCAGATGCACCTTAAAAATATTCCATGTAGCTTCTCAATTTGTATGACCTTATAAAAACTGCTTAATACTTATATAAGATTTAGGGAAATGTTGTAGATGTCAGACTGCAGGACACGGCTGTCACGGCTCGACATGTCATGAACTTCCCAACAGCACTTTGACCCTGAACAGACAGCAGAAACACGAGTGACTCTTATACTGAGAGACTGTGTGTATACTATCCTCCTCCTCCTCTGATTTAATGAATCTCAGATGCATTGCAGAGCGGCTGAAACTCATTATGACTGTACAAAGACTCGAGGGGCTTATAGTGACTAGACTTACAGGAGGAAGAACGTCTGGTCAACATGCAGACACATGGCGAGAGAGTTTACATGCATTTTCACAATGTTATCATCAATATACTGTATGTTGATTTATGAATTTGACTGCATGGCTGTCTGAGTACTGGGATTTTGCTGAAGGATAGATGTAAAACAGTGCTCTCTACTGGCTGATGAGAACCTGCAGTGTTTCAGAACAAAAGGGATTTTAAAGAATAATTCACTTAAAGATGAAAATTTCACACTCATGCTTTTTTATTTTTGAGTGGACTATCCCTTTAGTGACTAAAAGAACACGAGTGAGTGACTTTGGTGATTGTAGTTGTGGAGATTGAGGAGGTGTGTGTGTGTGTGTGTGTGTGTGTGTGGACACTGCAGGCGAATACACATTTTGCGGAGTCTCTGTATTTGTAAGGAGATTAGATGTGTTTACACTGAGTATGTTATCAGCCATTACTCTGACACACACATACACACACACAGACACAGACAGACTGTTGTCTAACTCCAATTGTTCTTATGCTGAGCCATCACATCCAGACCTAAGTGCAAAATTAACTTTTCTCTCTCTCACACACACACACACACACACACACACACACACACACACACACACACACACACACACACACACACACACACACACACACACACACAGACACACAGGGTCAGCTTGTCACCCTCATGTGACCAACAGGTGTTCAGAGGTTTGCAGAACAGCCGATTTAAAGGTCCTCTAACTTTGGGAACTGTATCTGAACTGTATTTATCTTTGTATTGTTTCCCTGCTCCAATTGTGGTTGATTCATCAGTGCATGTTATAAGACAAAAAAATAAAAAATTCATTATATTTTGTTAAAGTACAGATGCACAACATTGGTAATGTATTAGCTGATGATTTATTTAGCAACAGTTCATATTGGACATTTATTTGACATATTTGGTATTAAATTGTTCAAGATGAGTTTTTTCATCATCACACTCAGTTAATCTTTAAAAACACTGATCATTTAATTGTTGAATGAAATAAAAATTGTTAGTTTTTAATTAGTTTTATTTATTTAGACAAAATCGGAAATAATTTAAATATCAGCCATTTATTGGCTATAAGCCATAACATGAAAATAATTATTCCATCAGCCAGAATTTTAATATTGAGCTTCCCTAATTGAAATGTAATGACATGTTCCGTCTCCAAAATAGCTTATCATCCGACATCTCTTATTTTTCTTTTGGATCACAGTGAGGGGAAAAAAAGAAGATGAAAAGTGATTCAAGAAAAAGAAAAGAAAGACTAAATAATTCCAAAACTTTCTAATCTCTTCTAAAGACATAAACAAAAATATTATGATCTAAAGGAGAATAATTCATCAGTGCAAATCATAATCTTTTATCAAAATGTAATAACATGTTCTGACATTATTTTCCTTTTCATCTATCCTTACTTTTCAACCACCAGTCAGTCATATAGAAACACTTTTCACTGTCTAATTGAGTTCTTCTTGTTGATTATTCTGTTTCCCTCTGAAATATGTCAGAATAAGGAAGTTATAAAAATTTCGAGTTGATTTATTTCGATATTGCGGTTACAGGAGCGCATAATTGTCCTGCTTTCTGTCCTGTACATCAGCCCTGTGACTGTGACAAATGACTCATAAAGGATTTCCACAAACATCACACTGCACTCGGTTTCTCCCTCCAGACATGAATTATACACTAGAATGTCTGCATGTTATCTAGGATTTATTTTAACAACCATAGAGTCACGATAACACTCATTATTGCTCTGCTCTCTCAAGGCTTCAGCCAGTCAGACAAAACTTCCTGAACAAACACCGGCTGACCCGAGCGTGACACACACACGATAACAATGACTTCACGTCTGACTGAAGCGTCTCAGAGACGTTTATCAGGGGCCGAGAGATTAAACGTGACCTTGCCTTCCTGAAACATCTATTCCGTTATTATAGCAGATATAAAGGTCATTGTTTGCTCAGCAGGGATATACTTTGTTTTCATTACACGTAATGCGAGTAACGTAATCAGATTTCTTTTTTTTTAAAGTAACTGTAAGACTTGGTTTTCCTGCTATAAGACAAAAGCTGAGATCAAACCCCCTGCAATAAAACAATATAATGCACCTCTGGAGAGAAGACTTCGAAGAGAGAGCACAGGACATCGCCTTACACAAACTTATTTACTTTATTTACTCCCTTCCTTTTCCTCTGTTTCAAGAAACTGAAAGTTTACTGAGAATGTCTATTGTTTTTTCCTCTTCATGTTTGGTATCATTTTAAATCTCTCAGTGCGATTGGTAAAATGCAGTGGTGGAATGTAACGAAGTACAAATACTTCGTTACTTTACTTAAGTAAAATTTTCACGTATCTGTACTTTACTTAAGTAGAATCAATAGTGCATACTTTTTACTTTTACTTCGTTACATTTTGCAACAATTATTATACTTTCTACTCCACTACATTTCTACAACGTTCTGTTACATTTTCGTTAAATTTTCTGATCAGTTTTTCCCCTGCCAAAACGTCATCCTGACTGTCCGTTTATCGCACGTTTCTGTCTCAGTGAAGTTTGGTTGCCATAGATATATCAACCCGGTCACACTAAATGCGTCTCTAGCACGCAGTGTGTTTATCGTGCAATTTATACGCGAAAATTAGTTTTTACATGCATAGGAAACGCATTGGTAGGTTTAAGCCCCGTTCACACTACACGCGACTTTGTCGCTGCAAGTCGCCAGGCGCTGGCGATGAGGTCGCTAGTGGGCGTTCCCACCACTGGTTGACTAGTATTACAATCAAAAAGACAGCGAATCAGCTTTCTTGCCATCCATCACTGCAGGCCCAGGGGCTGAGGAGAAGGATCACGTGCGCTCCACTCCTATTGGTTGTCGCTCGCGAAAATCGCTCTTCATTTGCATAAAGTTAAAAATTTCTCAACTTTGTCGCGTCGCTAGACACGCCCCATCTAGTCGCCAACGGTCGCTGTCGCGCGTGTCGCCGGAAGTCGCCCGCTCACCATTGAAATGAATGGTATCGCGTCGCGTGTAGTGTGAACGGGGCTTGAGTAGTGATGTGGGGTGCGTGTGTATTATACGTTTGGTTAGAATTAGTATGGCAAGCCAAGAGGTTCAGAATTACGCCATAAATGAATCGCGTTTACAGCCAAACGCCGTCATATACGGCGTTTTAACATAATATGTGTGTTTATATATAGTAAGGGTATACAGTAAGCTTGATGTGTATATTGCCTAATTGCAAGCTTGTTCAGAAATGGTGACAAAAACTTAAAATATAACTGCTTTTCCAGCATATTGAACATCATTATATGAGTATTAGGTTGAATGAGTTAGAATTAACTGTTTTATTAATCATTAGAATATAGACATTAAGAGAACAAATTGTTATGCAAGTACTTTTACTTTTAATACTTAAAGTACATTTAAAATCA
>NW_026606765.1:2230000-2390505 GCF_029890125.1 Rhinichthys klamathensis goyatoka | reverse complement strand
ATGAAGGCTGCACAGGCGAGGATGATGAAGGCTGCCCAGGCGAGGATGATGAAGGCTGCCCAGGCGAGGATGATGAAGGCTGCCCAGGCGAGGATGATGAAGGCTGCCCAGGCGAGGATGATGAAGGCTGCACAGACGAGGCTGATGAAGGCTGCCCAGGCGAGGCTGATGAAGGCTGCCCAGGCGAGGATGATGAAGGCTGCCCAGGCGAGGCTGATGAAGGCTGCACAGGCGAGGCTGATGAAGGCTGCACAGGCGAGGCTGATGAAGGCTGCCCAGGCCAGGCTGATGAAGGCTGCCCAGGCGAGGCTGATGAAGGCTGCCCAGGCGAGGCTGATGAAGGCTGCCCAGGCGAGGCTGATGAAGGCTGCACAGACGAGGCTGATGAAGGCTGCACAGGCGAGGATGATGAAGGCTGCCCAGGCGAGGCTGATGAAGGCTGCACAGGCGAGGCTGATGAAGGCTGCACAGGCGAGGCTGATGAAGGCTGCCCAGGCGAGGCTGATGAAGGCTGCACAGACGAGGCTGATGAAGGCTGCCCAGGCGAGGATGATGAAGGCTGCCCAGGCGAGGCTGATGAAGGCTGCACAGGCGAGGATGATGAAGGCTGCCCAGGCGAGGCTGATGAAGGCTGCCCAGGCGAGGCTGATGAAGGCTGCCCAGGCGAGGCTGATGAAGGCTGCACAGGCGAGGATGATGAAGGCTGCCCAGGCGAGGCTGATGAAGGCTGCCCAGGCGAGGCTGATGAAGGCTGCCCAGGCGAGGCTGATGAAGGCTGCCCAGGTGAGGCTGATGAAGGCTGCACAGGCGAGGCTGATGAAGGCTGCCTAGGCGAGGATGATGAAGGCTGCCCAGGCGAGGCTGATGAAGGCTGCACAGACGAGGCTGATGAAGGCTTCACAGGCGAGGATGATGAAGGCTGCCCAGGCGAGGCTGATGAAGGCTGCACAGGCGAGGATGATGAAGGCTGCACAGGCGAGGCTGATGAAGGCTGCCCAGGCGAGGATGATGAAGGCTGCCCAGGCCAGGCTGATGAAGGCTGCCCAGGCGAGGCTGATGAAGGCTGCACAGGCGAGGATGATGAAGGCTGCCCAGGCGAGGCTGATGAAGGCTGCCCAGGCGAGGCTGATGAAGGCTGCCCAGGCGAGGCTGATGAAGGCTGCCCAGGCGAGGATGATGAAGGCTGCCCAGGCGAGGCTGATGAAGGCTGCCCAGGCGAGGCTGATGAAGGCTGCCCAGGCGAGGATGATGAAGGCTGCCCAGGCAAGGCTGATGAAGGCTGCCCAGGCGAGGCTGATGAAGGCTGCACAGGCGAGGATGATGAAGGCTGCCCAGGCGAGGCTGATGAAGGCTGCCCAGGCGAGGATGATGAAGGCTGCACAGGCGAGGATGATGAAGGCTGCACAGGCGAGGATGATGAAGGCTGCACAGGCGAGGATGATGAAGGCTGCACAGGCGAGGATGATGAAGGCTGCACAGGCGAGGATGATGAAGGTGACGTGGGAGGTGTTGATGTTGATGAGGACAGGGCAGGAGGGCATGAGGTTGATGAGGCCATTATAGAGGTGGACACAGCACAGGGTGCTGATGAAGAGGGTGCACCAGATATGGATGCGACTGAGGATGACTGTAACAGTCTTGATTGAAACCGCTTCTGCAGATATATAAAGAGATATTTAGCTTAAACAAGAATAAAATGACATTAAAAATATTGAAAACTGTGGCACCCATATAAAACAAAACAAACACACTGTAGGGGTAAACAAAAAATAAAGAAACGTGTTTTGCACACTTCAAAGCAAAGATCATTAATAAAATAAAAAACAACAAAATTGTGACAATAGTCAAATTAATAGTTACACTGGTTCAGACATTAAAACTCTGAACCAATAACTACTTAAATGATTAGTTCACTTCAGAATTAAAATTTCCTGATAATTTACTCGCCATCATCACACCATCTAAGATGTTCATGTCTTTCTTTCTTCAGTGTAAAAGAAATGAAGGTTTTTGAGGAACACACTCCAGGTGTTTCTCCATATAGTGACTTCAATGGGGTCCAACGGGGGGGCTTGTTTGTGTGATAGACATTTTGAACAATCTTTAATGACTCGTGACTACTGAGTTGTCTCAGAGAGTGATTCTTTAATTTTGTGTTGACTGCGCACACACAACATCCTATAGGTTCTGTACTGGAAACAGAAATGATTAGTTAAATCACTCGAGTCTTTGGGTCCTTCGTTCTTCCCATCAGTCCCATTGAGGCTATGCTGTCAGTACTGGAAAGATAAATGATTAGTTCACCTCTCAAGTCCTCGAAGACTCAAAATATGAACTAATCAATTCTGCATCCAGTATTGACTGCATAGCTCAATGGGGCTGCCACGTGATGAACGAATGACTTGAACCCGAAGTCGATAGACTCGAAACGTGTACGTATCCGGTACTACAGACTGCATAGCTCAATGGGGCTGCCACGTGATGAACGAATGACTTGAACCCGAAGTCGATAGACTCGAAACGTGTACGTATCCGGTACTACAGACTGCAAAGTTAAGTTTATGAGGATGTCACAGGATGAACGAACGGCTTAGATCGGGAGGTGAGGTAACTAACAGACTGCATAGCCTGAAGACCCAAATAAATTAATGAATCATTTCCGTCTCTCATAATTTGGCCTTTTCCTTGCATCGCACTTTTTTTCTTATTCTAAATGCGATCAACATTTGATGTGTTTGGGGAATTTGGCTACCATTTTAAATACATTCTACTGAAATGAACAAAAGGTTTTCGAAAAAAGATTTGTTAATTTTGATGAACGAGATTCAAAGATCCAAGTCAGTAAAATGATCCGAACGTGCCACAACTATTACACACGTGTGCTGGATGAAGTGGATATGCACCTGTAGTCAACTGGTTGCCTGTGTTGTTCATTATTTTGGGGGCGGAGCAATGAAGGGAGGTGTGTGTTTGTTTGGCTGTCGATTTTAAATATCAACAGTGTTTATCAGAAATCACTGACTGCACTTTTAACTAGCTGGCAGTAAACATCAGTAGATCGCTGCTGCATGTATGAGATGGTTACCGTTTTATTCCTTGATGTTCTTGCTTTGCCTGACAGCTTATGTGGACCCTTGCTGTTCACCTTGTCCAATTCAGGAAAGGGAAGAGAAGCTGCACAATGGGGCTAAGAAAGCAGGAAATATTTGTGAAGGACAGAAAAACTTGTTTATGTTCATTTCTCTAGCTGTCCTACACTTTAACTATCATTTCTTTCACACACATCTCTAAGCTGAAATAGTCAATAATATAATGATACAGATGTTTTAAAGTGGACCTACCGATTTCTGCGGGCCCAAACTGCTGGCTGGCTTTTTATCAGTGGATTCTGCTGATGCTTGATTTAAAGGCTTCAGAAATATGAGACCACAATCACATGGTAACTAATCAGAATGACAGTAAAAGATTATCATGAATTACTGATCAATCTCTTTAGCATTTTCTTGATAGTACCTTGACTCGCCATGGCCAATCTGAGTCTCCATAATTGTAAGTGATTTCTTCTCCTGGTAGAATGTCTCGTACAGCAAAGAGACACAGGTGAGGTTTTCTGCTCACTTCAACGGTTCTCATTTTGCAAGTAGGATTTCTGGTCTGATCGTTTACAAGTCTTCCCAAGGACAACCCGTCTTCTTTAGATGCATCCATGCTATAAAGACATCCAATTATCACTCAATACTTGTAATCTTAGTATACATGATAGAAATGTACAGTTATTTTCTATAAGTGGTTCTGAACCCCAGTCCTGGGAACCCACCGCTCTGCATATGCTGTATGTCTCGTGTTTTAATCCAGCTGATTCAGATGAGGAGTTTATCATCAGAACACGGCTCTATGAACTCAACTGAGTGTGTCTGGTGAAGGAGACATACAGAATCTGCAGAGAGGGTCTGAAAACCACTGATATATATGATAGTGTACTGCAACATCCTCTCAGCTCTCAGATAAAGCCATCTCAAATTAAAGGGATACTTCACCTCTGCGAAGATGAATATGTATTTAAAATGGGTCATTTATGTAGAAGAAATGTGAAATTATTTTTGAATTTGGAGCTTTCTACTGTAGACTGAGAAAAGCCAGAAAATGTATTTTTGGCTTATGTGGATGAAAGACAACAACTCCCAGAATGCACTTGCTTCGCTGCCCTAGGAGGCCACGCCTACCGGTAACAGAGCGCAGTAGTTAAACAACAAGTATAGGCTACTAGTGAGTTCGAAAATGTGTTTTGAGATCGCCCAAAATGTTCGGGATTCGGCTTTTGCGTTCTACAGTCACCATTCATTATGTTTACTGTGGCGAGCAGGACGAGTGAGAGCCGCGGGAGAACGACGCGAGTCATGTTTACTGTGGCGAGCAGGACGAGTGAGGGCCGCGGGAGAACGACACGAGTCATGTTTACTGTGGCGAGCAGGACGAGTGAGGGCCGCGGGAGAACGCGCGAGTCATGTTTACTGTGGCGAGCAGGACGAGTGAGGGCCGCGGGAGAACGGCACGAGTCATGTTTACTGTGGCGAGCAGGACGAGTGAGGGCCGCGGGAGAACGGCACGAGTCATGTTTACTGTGGCGAGCAGGACGAGTGAGGGCCGCGGGAGAACGGCACGAGTCATGTTTACTGTGGCGATCAGGACGAGTGAGGGCCGCGGGAGAACGGCACGAGTCATGTTTACTGTGGCGAGCAGGACGAGTGAGGGCCGCGGGAGAACGGCACGAGTCATGTTTACTGTGGCGATCAGGACGAGTGAGGGCCGCGGGAGAACGGCGCGAGTCATGTTTACTGTGGCAAGCAGGACGAGTGAGGGCCGCGGGAGAACGGCGCGAGTCATGTTTACTGTGGCGAGCAGGACGAGTGAGAGCCGCGGGAGAACGACGCGAGTCATGTTTACTGTGGCGAGCAGGACGAGTGAGGGCCGCGGGAGAACGGCGCGAGTCATGTTTACTGTGGCGAGCAGGACGAGTGAGGGCCGCGGGAGAACGACGCGAGTCATGTTTACTGTGGCGAGCAGGACGAGTGAGGGCCGCGGGAGAACGACACGAGTCATGTTTACTGTGGCGAGCAGGACGAGTGAGGGCCGCGGGAGAACGCGCGAGTCATGTTTACTGTGGCGAGCAGGACGAGTGAGGGCCGCGGGAGAACGGCACGAGTCATGTTTACTGTGGCGAGCAGGACGAGTGAGGGCCGCGGGAGAACGACGCGAGTCATGTTTACTGTGGCGAGCAGGACGAGTGAGGGCCGCGGGAGAACGACACGAGTCATGTTTACTGTGGCGAGCAGGACGAGTGAGGGCCGCGGGAGAACGCGCGAGTCATGTTTACTGTGGCGAGCAGGACGAGTGAGGGCCGCGGGAGAACGGCACGAGTCATGTTTACTGTGGCGAGCAGGACGAGTGAGGGCCGCGGGAGAACGCACGAGTCATGTTTACTGTGGCGAGCAGGACGAGTGAGGGCCGCGGGAGAACGGCACGAGTCATGTTTACTGTGGCGAGCAGGACGAGTGAGGGCCGCGGGAGAACGGCACGAGTCATGTTTACTGTGGCGAGCAGGACGAGTGAGGGCCGCGGGAGAACGGCGCGAGTCATGTTTACTGTGGCGAGCAGGACGAGTGAGGGCCGCGGGAGAACGGCACGAGTCATGTTTACTGTGGCGAGCAGGACGAGTGAGGGCCGCGGGAGAACGGCACGAGTCATGTTTACTGTGGCGATCAGGACGAGTGAGGGCCGCGGGAGAACGGCACGAGTCATGTTTACTGTGGCGAGCAGGACGAGTGAGGGCCGCGGGAGAACGCGCGAGTCATGTTTACTGTGGCGAGCAGGACGAGTGAGGGCCGCGGGAGAACGGCACGAGTCATGTTTACTGTGGCGATCAGGACGAGTGAGGGCCGCGGGAGAACGGCGCGAGTCATGTTTACTGTGGCGAGCAGGACGAGTGAGGGCCGCGGGAGAACGACGCGAGTCATGTTTAATGTGGCGAGCAGGACGAGTGAGGGCCGCGGGAGAACGGCGCGAGTCATGTTTACTGTGGCGAGCAGGACAAGTGAGGGCCGCGGGAGAACGGCACGAGTCATGTTTACTGTGGCGAGCAGGACGAGTGAGGGCAGAGGGAGAACGGCTCGAGTCATGTTTACTGTGGCGAGCAGGACGAGTGAGGGCCGCGGGAGAACGACACGAGTCATGTTTACTGTGGCGAGCAGGACGAGTGAGGGCCGCGGGAGAACGACACGAGTCATGTTTACTGTGGCGAGCAGGACGAGTGAGGGCAGCGGGAGAACGGTGTGAGTCATGTTTACTGTGGCGAGCAGGACGAGTGAGGGCCGCGGGAGAACGACACGAGTCATGTTTACTGTGGCGAGCAGGACGAGTGAGGGCCGCGGGAGAACGACACGAGTCATGTTTACTGTGGCGAGCAGGACGAGTGAGGGCCGCGGGAGAACGACACGAGTCATGTTTACTGTGGCGAGCAGGACGAGTGAGGGCCGCGGGAGAACGACACGAGTCATGTTTACTGTGGCGAGCAGGACGAGTGAGGGCCGCGGGAGAACGACACGAGTCATGTTTACTGTGGCGAGCAGGACGAGTGAGGGCCGCGGGAGAACGGCGCGAGGCCGGTGGCGTGATTACTGATGAGCGACACCTGTGAGACGAAATTTTCTTAGCAATGTTAAAATGCACATCAACCGATCACTTGTTTAGCTTTCATGTAAACACTACATTCAGATTCACCAATCGGAATGAATTCAGTTAGATTGAAACAAAAGGTGTGCATGTAAACAATGAATGGCGACTGCAGAAAGCAAAAGCTGAATCCCGGACATCGACGGCCGGACATGTCCGGGAAAAAGAGGATGGTAACCCCTACTACTCAGCTTTCGCCACAGAACAAGAACCTGCTAGCTTAGCTTCCAGAAAAAGATGTCTGACACTATGTGTACATTGTGTGAGTGAGATCCCACCCTCTATGGGCGGGTTGAGAACATGCGGGACAGCCCCTACTACTGGCTGTAGTCTTTAGCCTCTGGCCAAAAAATCCTCCGATGACGCAAAATGACGAATTTTGCTTCATCGGAGGATTTTTTCCAGACAAAAAATACATAAATCTCTCGTCTCAGGGGGATATGAGGGTGGAAAGCATGGTAATTCGAAAATACTACAGGTTTTCTACTAATACAAAGCTTAATGCTAAATCCTGAACTATCCCTTTAACCATTTTGTTCTCTTTAGGGAATACAGAGAAAAACTCTGGTGCGGTTTGAATGAAATATGAGCATAACATGGACCAGAGACATATAAACGAACCAAAAACAGGAAGATGTGACCCTAAAAAGGACAAACTGGTCAAGCATAACAGGTTTGACGATAGAAATGCCAATCTGAACACTAAGCAGACCCGGACCAAACGAACCAAGCGAACAGAACTACAGGCATGAACACACCCTGAGTATTTTACAGTTCCAGATATTTTATCATCACTACTACATCAATCCAACAGTTCTTTACTCACCACCAATTTCTGCCATGCCACTGAAAATCAAACAGGAACGTGTTCTCAGCTTCAGTGTAGTGTTCAGTTCGAGCAAGACTCTCCTCTGAACTCAGAAGTTCACCTCTGTATTCAAGAACAAAATCCCCTCTGAAGAAAGCTCCAGTGGTGAAAACTCCACGCCCTGAAGAGGAGAAATTCATTAGCAGCAGTTTCTTTAATGTCAACTATTATTTTGATTATTACTAAAAGTTCTTAACCATATGATGTACATTATATGATGTAAAAGGGAAATTACTGTAGGAAAATAGTCAATAGCCAGGCTAATCTCAAAGTATGCTTTGCTTTTTATACTTTACATTATACTTTTAAAGGGGTCATGACATGAGACCAAATTTGCCTTGATCTTTTGGTATATAAGAGATCTATGTATTATTAAAACTTCCTGCAAGTTTAATAGCTTAAGATGCCCCCCCCCCCCCCATTATAAACGAAGCATTTATTTAATCAAGCTCTAAATACAGCTCGTTGTGGATCCATGGTACGAGGTGACGTCACGGTACGAAGTGACGTACCAGTCGTTTGCATATGACCGCCTCCAGCACAAGACAACTATGCCTCATTTCGCATCATCGCATGCGTTGTCATGCAGCGAGTGGGTCTGTTTACAAGAAGATTGCGATGCCACGCAGACGTGCTGTTCCTGGCTGCGGACAAACAACATGTTTGAATACGCCACCGAACGATCCAGGCGTCAGGGAAAGCAGTTGGATGCAGTTTATTTGCCCCGCCAAACAGGGGTGATTCTAGGATTTTATAAATGGGGGGGCCACAGGGTGGACCAAGGACCAGTCAGGGGGGCCCATGGGAAATCAGCTAGAAAATTCAACTAGAAATAAATACTTGTTTAGAAAATATTAAACACGAATTAAAAAATCTTTGCAATGCCCAGTGCCCTAATATAGATGGTATTAAATGTGGCACTGAACAAGAGCCTGAAAATCATTTTGTATTTAACATGGATTGGACCACACAGTTTTGTTCTTATAAATAAAAAAAACATCACCTAGGCATTAATTAGTCATCTAACATGCATTATTCTCAACACAAACATTGAATGTGTGTGTGAGTGTCGGTGAACGTTCTCTGCATGAAATCGGTCTCTAAAATGATTTCTTAAAGAAATCTTGGATGTCCTGTTGCGGTGTATAAATAAACAAAAACCCATTAAGTATCTAAATTACACAGTTGCATGTAGCTATGGTGTTAGTTAACATTCTCACATTTTAATGTTCACCACGGCACGACTTTTTTGGAAAAAGATTATTGTGCCTTTAGTATTTAAAACAACAGATAGAGTAATCTATTAAAAATCTATAAAAATTATCTATTTTATATTTATGTGGTCGTGCGCTGCCACGGAATCTCTATTCAGTCTGCCGAAATTACGTTAGCTGATCTAACGGTACTGGCTTGATCAGTCACACATGAAAGTAATCAGACTAACATACGGTGCAATATTTACAATGACGTGTCGAGGTATCTCTCTCTCTCTCTCCTACTGTTTTAAAAACGCGGACCTGTGATTTCGCTTTGCGAATCGCAAATCAAGCAGTGATTGACAGCGCTCTGATCCAATGGCGTTGGGCATTGTCAGGTTGACAGTAAATCTAGCCCAATGATGTTGGGGGGGCACCAGGGGGGGGTCAATCATATTCCAGGGGGGCCAGTGCCACCCCGTGCCCCCCTTCTAGACACGCCCCTGCCGCCAAAGCCTTATTTGATCGGTGAGTGATGTAGATGAGTGTGACAGGGCGCATGTTACTGAAAGAACGAGCAGAGCCCCGGCCGCGCGCGCGCCTTCAAACTGTCTTGCTCTCTCTCTCCCTCCCTCGCGCATATGCAGGGATGCAAACACATGTATGGTCCAAAAAGAGAGAGGTAATCGAAGCCCTCGCCCCGCAAATTTTCTTATAGAAAATATCCAGAAACTTACATTGCCACCAACCCCTGCCATCCCCGGCCCACCCCTATAGGCACATATAGTAAAATTAAATTCGAATAAAGTTGACAAAAAAGGTTTTATAAAAAGATAAACCTCATTCTTTTTATAAAAATGATTTAAAGGCTGAAATATACGAGTAAAAAAAGACAAATTACTTGACATGTACATTAACACTAGAACTCCCAAGGCAGTCATTTTGACTGTTTTAAAATTTTGCAATGTAATAACTTTGTTGAAATAAAACCCATGTAACTATAGGACCCTGACTTTTCCTAAATGTGTCTATATTTTATTCTATCATTGTTATTTTATTAAAATTACAAGACACAAAAGACTGAGTTTTGAGTATTTCTACCTTGAATGGTCATAACAGTCATACTGACCGTATGCATTACAGACCGTGTGTCGGTTGCTCCTTTTTCCTGCTCTTGAAGATGCATCACCGTTGACTAGCAACAATTTCTCTTGTTGTTTGTTTAGTCTATTGCAAAGCTGAAATCTAGCTTTAGCTTCGAGCTAAAACCAAATTGAAATATTGAAAAGAGAATATCAGAACAATGTCAGCAAGAAGAATGACTGCCACAGAGGCTTTAGCCATGCTTCAGAGCCTTGATGAGGCTGAGTGGTTGTTGGTTAACTAATACAATTTTACATACATCATAATTAAAATGTAGTGTTCTGATGTTTATTATTACCTATCCTAACATAACAGATCCATTTATTCTTAGATTTGATATAGCTTTTTGAAATGATATGCAAATAATGTATGAGCAGTCAGAATGACTGCTATGGCCATTATAGTAGTTATAGAATTCTGGGAGTCCTAGTGTTAATGCATATTAGCTTATATTTTATTATTAATAGTAAAATAACAGTCTGATTTTCCCGTGGCGTCTGTTGTTGCTATGCAACCATGCACTGCACTCTCCACAATGACAAAGAAGTTTTAGTAGGATTTTGACTGTACCACTTCTGCATGAGATGAGAACACTTTTTGAGAACACTTTTTAAGATGTTCTTGGGTCAAGAAAACGCTCGCTCTGTCTGGATGTGCTTAAATCCACAATAAGGACACTTTCCAGTCACACATGCTCACTTCAATAAGCCACAGAACGCAGGTTAATGTGTTTACATGCTGGGCAAATCTGGAATAAGGGGCAAAAATCTAGCGGTGTCGATTGGTTTATGCTTATGCCGTTTATGATGACCTTAGTCTGCGTTTACATGACCACACGCACTATGGGCTTATTGTGCATAATTGGGCTAAGAATGCGCAAATAAACACTGACTTTGGGTTGATGGAACCAGAAATGCAAAAATGCAACTGTTTTTGTTTTCGGGCTAATGCCTGCAGAACTCTATTCAGAAATCTTGACTGCACAATAAAAATAAATTATATATTAAATTATCAGTTTTGTAGAGTAACGTTATTACTGCTTATTCATAAATACTTGCCTTTATATTTGCTGATGAACTGCTCTTGAAGCTCAGGCTTGTCGGTTTCACAGGTAATGTGATGCTCAGCGTCCTGCAGAGGTTTCTTACGTCTTTTATTTCCCAGCATGGCGACTTACTTTCTTGAAATGACTGGGAAAAAAAAAAATATATATATATATATATATATATATATAATGTGAATGAAATAAACAAGCATATTTAAAAAATCTTGTTGATCTTACTGGAATTGTTCACCCAAAAACATACGTAATTAACATACAATTATGTTAAGTGTTCCAATTGAACCTCATGTTGTTCCAAACACGTGTGTTTTTTCTGTTCAACACTTAAGTATATATTTATATTATATCACAGAGCTCTATTCAATGACAGCACGTGTGACCAGTCTACAACAGGAATTTAGATTAAAAAAAGGCAATGTCAATGATGCCAAAAAACATTGGTTCTTGTGTGTCTTGTGACCACAATTGACATGAATCTACTATATTGATTAGCTACAGCATACAGGATATTTTCAGTCAATAACCAGCTAGATTTATATGGACTATTTCTAATGTGCTTTTTGTCTGCTTTGGACATTGAAACACACAATAAAAATACTATAAAGTGTCTATGTACCATCATTGGGCAAAAAAAGATAAAAAAGATAAATAATAAATCTAGAAAAAAACATTCCACTGAAAAAAAGATTTTTGGGCAAATATTGTATTACATAAAATTAAAAATATATCAAATAATAATGATATAAAAATATATAATTAATATTTTAAATCACAGTTGCAATTTGACAACACTTGAGAAAAACAATGATATAGTAGGCTATCACTGACTCGTTTTTTTTTTAATTTGTAGAATCTAAAGTACTATTATATAAGAAATAACAAAATTATATTTACTGGTCAATGCCTACAAGTAGGCAATATACTTTTTTCCTTATTGCAACAAATTATCAAATGAGAAACAAATAAAATACAATCGAGAAGTAAATAAAACCCTAAGCAAAAAATAATTAAACCACTAAAATAAACATACATCTTACTAACTTTCATATTTCACAATGTATTTAGTTATCATGCATTTTCAGGACAAGACTTCATCTCACCTTTCCTGCGTGGTGGAGGGTGGAGGGCTGTCGTCTGACTGTTTCGCGTCCCATTGTCACGTGTCTGCATTTCCCGGGAAAATACATCCACTGTCGCAGACGTGCGTAAATGACGTAGTTACGTATTTGGATTTCACGTTGCAATTGTGACTATTTATTTGACCGAATAGAAAACTCTCTGATGACAAGAATCTTTTTTTTTTTAATCGCAGTAGTGTTTCTTCTTCTTCTTCAAAAAAAAAAAAACTGTCGTGGATCAAGTCTTTCTAGTGGACAGAGCACATGATCACTTGTAAACGAACTCACCCGACTCGAACTAGGAACCAGTGCGCATGTCCGAACAAGCACAGGTTTAAAAGAGCAAAAAATGCAAAATGAGCAACCTAGATATCTTGAACAGACATCTTATTTTCTACTAATAGCATTTATTAATCAAAATAGTAAACTGATGTATGCAAATACACAGCAGGGCTGATATTCAAGCTGGTATAATATGTCTCTACTTTTGGAGTCTGTGTTGTTGTCAATTTATTCGAGTTAAGATGGGGGATGGGTGTGGATTATTTCGAGGCTCTAAATTAAACTTTAACAAGTACTTTAACAGCATTATCTTCTTTGTATTTCTTTCATAAATTAATGGTATTTTACATTACAGGGCGGAGAAGCTAATAGACCTTGTAAAAGTGCTTTAAAAACGCATAGCCACGACAGTTTGTGATCTTTTGAGCAGCACTTCTGCTTAGCTATCTACCTGTAACTGTCAGTCTGTTAGTTCAGCCAGAGACAAGTTCAACTCTCTGTCACTCCAGTCAGTCTCAGTGCTGTGGGGGAAGGGCGCGCGCGCGATCAGTCTCTCTCAGTGCTGTGGGGGAAGGGCGCGCGCGCGATCAGTCTCAGTGCTGTGGGGGAAGGGCGGCTGATCACAGTGTGAGCAGATCTCAGTCAGACTGACAGTCACAGGCAGAGCTAGGGTTAGGGTTAGGGTTAGTGCAGATCCAATGGCTTTTAAAATCAAATTAAGTACAAAATAATTATGTAAACAAACATTTAAACGTGTCAGCTTGATTCATGATTCTTTTAAACACTTTTTTTCTTTTGTATGACTATATGTAACTGCTCTGCCCCCCCCCCCCCCCTCTCTCTCTCTCTCTCTCTCTCTCTCTCTCTCTCTCTATCTATCTATCTATCGATTTATATATATATATATATATATATATATATATATATATATATATATATAGGCTATATATATATATATTGAGAGATAGATAGATAGAGAGAGAGAGAGTGAATGTATGCTGTAACTGCTCTCCTCTATAAACAGTTCTTATCAGTCGCTTTGGTACATTTCTTGAATCATCCTTAAGATTTGCAAACAAGGAAAGTGCATTTCGTACAAACAGCAGAACACAATAGGATTACATGACAGCATTTTGACATTCTTGTTTGTGACACAAGGCACTGATATGTTCATTGATATATATTGTACTAAGGATTTTTAACAAGTTACAGGCTTTTGATGGTTGTCAATATAACTGTATCAGTATTTTGAGAAGTAAACACTGGCTACGATTTTGATGACAATGAAAAGACTGCACATTATCTGTATGACACATAAACACATGTACCCATTATGAGACTGGACTCACAGATACACTGTTGGTCTGTTAAAAAATGACAATGCCATTGCGATGAACAGACTATTCAAACACATACTGTATATGTGTGTGTGTTACATTATGTCTCTATCAAGTATATTTATATAGCGCTTTTCACAATATAGATTGCATCAAAGCAGCTTCACAGTATCAATCAAAACATAATAACAATGTTCGTTTCTTAGTGGAAAAACATCCACGTTTGGTAGAGCTGATCAATGGTATTAATGATTGGTTAATTAATTTGAATATCCCCAACTGAGCAAGCCAAAGGCAACAGTGGCAAGGAACCGAAAAACTCCATCAAGTGACCCGATGGTGTCCTAAAACTCCATCAGGGACCCAATGGAGAAGAAAAAAACCTTGGGAGAACCCAGGCTCAGTGGGGGCCAGTTCTCCTCTGGCGTTTATGAACTAGAGGCCGGATTTACAGTAACTGCAAGGTAAAAATGTATATGAATGTCTCTAAACAGACTTTAAACGTGAACCTGTGATTAACGCTGATGGCGTTCACATGCGCATTAAGAATTGATTCTATAGTTATGTGCGTTTGAATATATGTGCGTAGGTTTGTATTTCCCTAGAAAACCATGCCTGAACAAATTACTTGTCTATAAATTTGATACATAATTTTGTTTTATTTTATCACTTCGGGGTAGGTACGCGAAACTAGATTCACAACGCTTTATCTGTAGAGTTTATTGTTTATTGTTTATTATTTAGATCCCCATTAGCTACTCCATTAAGCAGCAGCTATTCTTCCTGGGGTCTTAACAATTTTTCAACAAAATATTAACATCAAGGCTGTACAACAATGAAGACAAATACAGAAGTGCACACAACATCATTTAAGATATCTAATTAGTGGGAAAGGGATCTCTATCACGTATTTTTACTGTCTCATGTAAAATGCAAGTAGACTCCACTGTAATACAGTAAGTCTACAGCTTATGGTGAACAGTACAGTATAGTGAACACTGTCTGATTACACGCATGTTCTGTCTATAAAGACTTGAATGTTTGAGGACACACACGGTTGTTCTCCCAACATTCAGCTCAGCTTTCAACCCGCCTCGGCCATGAGGTCATGAACATGATCTACAATATTGGCCCCTATTTCTTCAGAAACCTACAATCTCTCTGTTTTACCTCTGTATCCTTCCACCACACATCCTTACTCCTCCTCTTCTTCTTCTCGGCTGTTACCCTGTTGTTCTTCCATTCTCAGAGTGTGTATGTGTTGTGCTCTGTCTATATGGCTTCCAGAGGAAGCTTCATGAGATGCACTCTGAGCGATTATAGAGAACTGGTGATCATTGATTGATCTAATGCTTTACATTCCCCTTCATTAGTGAAATTCAAAATTCACATCTGCAATTCAGGACAAAAAAAGTATAATAGAATTGTATAGAAAATATGTTTGACAGTTTATGACAACTAGTAATTTAATGCCTATATGTTTTGAGGGGTAAGACTATTCAACAGAGAACCAGTATAATACATTTTGATCAACATGACATAAGCAATTGATAATGTAAGAAACAGCAGACACTTACATTTATTGCATGAATGTACCAAAGCATTTGCAATTTGTTCAAAAGAATGATAAACTGCTTTCATGATGTGCACAAGTGACTAGATGATGTGGAGGTTGAACAAGAATTTTAGTTGTGATTTGAGAAATGCACCAAAGCGCCTTAAAAAAACGTATGTAATTAGTGTAAACATTTAATTAATATAATAATATAATATGAGAATGTTTCATGCAGCTGCTCTCCTCTATATAATATAATATAAAATAATATAATATATACTACAAAGAGAATGTTTGCTGTAACTGCTCTCCTCTTTATATAATATAAAATAATACAATGCAATATAATATAATAAGAATAATGTTTGCTGTAACTGCTCTCCTCAATATAATATAATATAATATAATATAATATAATATATAAAGAAAAAAGTTAGCTTGTTTGCTGTAGTGAATGTGTTGCTGTGGTAACTGGTAACGGAGTCCTGTCCTGCTCGTGCGGGGGGTGGGGGAGGGGCGGTGGCCACTCAGGGAAATCACTGATATTATGAGAGGAAACGGCAGAACGCAAAGTAGGAGAAAACACTTCAAACAAATAAAATCACTCATAAAAGCAAGCGATTTAGCATGTTTTCACATCTTTTGGTGGCTTGTGTGTTTTTATTAAACAAACTTGGATGAATAAATCATCACATCCATATTGACAGATTTAAACAGCTGTTCCTCCGCTTTTGGAAGAAAATATGTACTTTGTAAATTCACATGACGTAATGTCTCTGTCTCTTCCCCGCTTCAAACTCGTTCCTACATGATTAATAAACTCCTATGTAAGTTACTGTACAGCTGTATAGTCTCGGTGACGCGCAGCAGCGCGATCTTCACACACACATAACGTTACACAGAGCAGACTCCGATGCGAGAGCAAAACTGCAAGGATTAAAGTTTAATAACATGCCCATATACATCGTGAGAGCTCCTGCTGCTCAGGGTAAATTAGTCTATTTTTATTTAAATAATAATTATTGCGAATTTATCTATTATTGAATGTGGATTATCTGTCAATTCATTCATAATAATGATATCGCCTCCGCTCCGCCATTTTTGTTGATGACGTGATGGCCTCAGATTGGTCAGATCATTAAGTCCCGCTCTCATAGTGGCTTCCTGCGCTCTGATTGGTCAGAATCCCCGAAGTGTGTATCTTTTCCGGAAGTGCAGTACTCCTAGAGGGCGCTGTGTTATACACACTTTAGTGGGGGGGCATACACACTTCACATACACAAATCACTTAAAACTGATTTTTTGGGACAAGTGAGATTTTAAGTCTGGACACCATTTTAGAGTATGCTGAATGCCATTATATAGTCAAACAAATGAGGACATACAAAATGTCCTCAATTTTTGAGGTGGTCCTCAGTTTACTGGTGTGTATCCTGGTGAATGTACCCAAAAGGGACATAAACAAACACACACACACACACACACACACACACACACACACACACACACACACACACACACACACACAATGTAGCACCATGTCCATGATACTATTCTGCACTTTTTTGTTCTTAAATTCTAATTTGGGGTCTTTCAAAAATGTTGCTAAAAGTAAGTAATCAGCAGTTAAATGGTCAAGAAAATAGTGAGAGTAAATCCACACATATGCTTCTAGTTCAAAACCACTGTTTGAGAAATGCCTACCACCTCAGAAACTAAAAACCAACACTTCTGTCTCCATCTCTGTCCTTATCCTAGCTCTCGTATTAGCATAATCCACCACAGTGCATGTAATTTCTGTAGAATTAATTCACTCCTACTTCATTATGAAGCATAGCCATTTAAAACAACAGAATTACCATTTCAATGAGCTCTACATAACGCTTTGTGTTGCAAGTGTTTCACACAGTAATTGGCTCTATTAAGCCAAGAGAAATGACACTTGTGTACATGCATACATAGTGTGTGTGTGTTGATCAGAGGGACTTTAATTGGGTCGGGTCATGTGTTATCGTGCGTACATCTGTCATGGGAGTAATCCAGAGAAACTACTTCCTGTATGTTACTATTTACAGTTTTACATGCATATACTGTGCCTTTACATGGTATATACATACATAAATTATTAAAGTATGTGTCAATATAAATCCTAAACTAAACGCTACATTGGGACTTCAAAAAAGCGCCTAGCGACAAATCTAGTGACTTTCTGGACTGCTGGTTAACATGTCGGCCATTAGCCTATCACACATCTTTATTGGATATTTGGTTATATATTATATTAAAATGCAGTATTTGAGCACGGATGAGGAGAGAAAACAGAAGTAAAGTGCCGACTTGAGGCAGAATGCAAATGAGACACAATGACATCACAAACATGCTAATTGGCACATGATGGCCACTTCTTTGAGCAGGTTTTAGCTACTTTCCATTGAAAATAGTTGACAACACTGCTCAGAAGCCCTGAACACTGTCCAGACAACAAACCACAAGCCTGCCGACAAGAATTACCTCAAGAAAGAAAGTAAAATATACAAATGCTATTGAAAGAAAGCGCATGCATATCAGCATATCTTCCTGAACATTCCTGTAACGTAACGAGGGAATTTGCTTGAGACCTCAGATTTTGATAAATCTGGTCATTGGCTCAGAATGTGATTCAATCCACCTCAGCCTGATGAAATGAGGGGAAAACACCAATGATGTCCTTGAATCGCACGACAGCAACCCATTTGTTTTTCTTCCACCCCGCTGTGGGTGTGTTCATCTAAACAGCTGTGTTTGTGTGTCTGTACCAGCTGAAACCCATCATAAACTCACTAATTATGTGCTTTTTCATTATCAAAGCTCACTTTATTGTCATGCAAACATGCGAAACTGTCTGGAATGAATTCAAAGCTGCAATGTTTAATGTCTCTGCCACATTTTCCCTCCTGCATCCTTACGACATTTCCAATCACTGTATTATCAGATGTACGATTATTCCAAAACAATTGTGTGTATGCGCATCAGACTCAAATAAACTCACACAGGTAGTTTTGAAAAAAACAAAAAAACAAACAACACAGATTAATTTTCCTGCATTTTACAGTTAAAAGCTAACTATTTAGCAAAATGCTAATGCTTATCACTGTTTTCGACTCAATTATAGCGTTTTTCAGCCTAATTGGTTCTATTTAGTGTAAATGTATCTGTTCAAAATGCCGTTTCCATGACGGAGATCCTCATTGTGATTGCTACAAATGGGAGGCTTGTTTCAAGGTAGTTCCCCCCAACAGCGCACATGAGTTTCTAGGCCAAACCCATTATTCTGAATCCCAAACCCATTCCTATACCGCCCCCTTCCCCCATCAAGTATTCAAGCTTGATTAACAACCCTCACACTTTTATTTCCTCATTCCTCTCTTCATTACACCTCCGCTTCCATTCACTCCATCCATTAGGAGTTCAAGGTTAAAGGGCTACTCTGACGTATTATTTAGCGGGCGAGAGAGACCGATAAAGCAGACGGAGAGAGGGATGAAACAGAAATCGAGAGAAACCTTTTAACCCTGTTCACTGTAAATGGAAGAGGGCCTTGCATTGCAGTCAATGGAAAGCCTATATTTCATAATTGTCGCTGGCATTTCAGGTGTGGAGGATGCTGCATTTCCTCTCATTTAGTGTAATAATGATGTGTATGACCCACAGGTCTCTGTTCCACTTGACTGCCGGCTTGATCTGCAGGTGTGATACGGGAAAAAAGAAAAAAAAAACCTGAACAAATGGAGTTAAAAGGGTAAAAATACAAATAGACAGTGCTGTTTAAAGAGCTACAGTAGATAAGGGGATGAAATGCACTCAACTACGGCTCTTTTTGCAAACTTACGATGATAAAAAGACGATTTTATGCCCCAATCAAATATTTTCTCAAAAGCCACAGCTGTTCCGTAACAGTGATTTGAAGCTGTACGTTTTTGTACGGTTTAAAAAACTGTCCAAATTCATTACATTTGCCTTTTTAAAGAAAACTGATTTATAGAACAATAAATCTAAATTAGTGCTGTCAAACGATTAAAATATGTAATCGCGATTAATCGCAGTAATGTCAGTTAACTCGCGATTAATCGCACATTTTTATCTATTCTAAATTGTATCTCTCGATTTCTTTTTGTCCCATTATTTTTTTCTCATTTTAATGCTCTTATCAACATGGAAAAGTGGATCGGCTTGCTTTGTGCAAATGTTTTTTATTGAAAACAACATTGGCAAATACGGTGTTCAATTTCACACTAACATTCTCACTTGGAGCAAATAATCTCTCACACAATGTAACACTGTCCATCAATAAAAGGGTGAAAGAAATACTGACGATTGACGAGGGGGCGGAGAATTCGCATCATCTGTGTGTGTGTGTGTGTGTGCGCGCTTGGCCATCAAGTGGTGTTTCAGACTGGACGTGCTGCGATGATGATAGCTCAGTTCACAATGACAAAACACACAGATCACTTTGGTCTGGTCAATGGAACCATTTGGCACCTTTTTAAAAGTAAACTTTCCATTCAGAATCTTATTGGCATCCATTTCGGCGTCTCACGCTCGTCATCCACTCAAAACGTAACGTTAACCAACTATTTGGCCGGCTCGCAAACCTAAACAAGTGTGTGCGGCGTGCCTGTTGTTTTGTTTCCGGTCTAGCTAGATCTGCTTGTGCTTTGGTCGACGAAGCAACAAAACGTCCTCGCGCAGCGCAAGCCATTGAAATGAATGGGTTTCATAGCGCAGCGCCGCGCATGCCGCGTCCTGTTGCAAAAGCATGTGAAAAAAACTACAAAGTTTGCTAGGCCAAAAAGACTGTTAATCGCGCGATAAAAAAAATTAACGCCGTTAAAATGGGTTTGCGTTAACGCCGTTAACGCGTTTAACTGACAGCCCTAATCTAAATTAAAATCAATTAATAAAAATGCATTTTAAATGAAAACTTAGAGTGCATTTTCTCAAGCAACAAGTAACTTTTCATAGAGAGCAAGTATTATTTGGTATTAAAATAAAATGAAATAGTAAGAAATGTTATAAATACATTTAATAAAATTATATATTTTATTATTTTATTAATTAATTCTGTTTTACTCTAATACATTTTGCTTAGAACAATTTTCAAAAATGTTGATCAGATTATATTAAATGATCTCTCTACCAAATTATATTTCCTCACATTATTCGCAATGAGACTTGTTTGTCAATTTGAGCTCATATTGATCTATGAAACAAAGCCTGTTTATATTGCATCAAAATTGTGCAATGTAATGCAAGAATGAATGAATAAATGAATGGAGGATTGAATGACAGCGCTCTTTCCCTGACAGCGTTTTTTTTTTTTTTTAGGTCAGCACATTTCATTCAGCAACGTTATGCCGTTTTCATTTATACGCTGTTGAATGTTCAATGATCACGTTATTTTACGTGTGTAAATGCTTCCTTCGCCTGTTCTTCTCCAGTGTTTTGATCCAAACATGCTGTACAATATCAGAAAATGCATAATAAAGCCTCCTACCAAATAACAGTAAAAAACACGGATTGCTTGAAAAGTCCGTCAATGGCGGGGAAGCGTTGTCTAATAAATGCCGGAAAAACTCCGTCAATGGCGAGGACAGAGTTAAATGGCATTCTGACCAAATGACCACCTTGGCTAGTGAGAAACAAGATAAGTCTGGTGTATTGGTTGTGGTTGAAGCACTGGCCGAATCTCTGAAACCTACAAGCACTGAGGTCACGTCTGTTTTCTTTCTCCTAAAAGGAGGCCGCACACTTTTCTTGGAGCACGTCACGAGCTTTAATCTCATCGCTGAGGTATTCCAGCATGTGGTGCGGGAACGGGACGGGGCTGGTCCGTCTAATCTCCCGGAGGACAACAGTCTTCCTGGGACCGTGACCTCATTTGTTCCAAATGCGAATGCGACAATGACAGGACTCGACTGACTCTCGGTTACTTTAGGTCTGGATTAGTCAACGAGTCCCTTGCGACACTGAAGTGGTGTGTTTAGACTGCGCACGCTGATATGCGGTAGAGTGTGTGAAAAACCAGGATACAGTTCATATTTGTGGTGGAAAAACACATTGAAATGATTTCTGAAACGGCCTGTAAATGCACTGATTTTAATTAAAACCAAGTCGGCTACCTGGGCGGTGCAGTTAACAAGCGAAATAATTCGTATCCCTGGTGATTCACAGGAGTCTTTTTTAGCTGGCCCGCTCACACTACCTTGGCTACTGCTACCCCGTGGGAACACCTTGACACCAGTGGCTGTCTAAAACAATGATAGGCTGGACGAGGCCACGTTACACACATCTGGTTTGGATGACTGGAGTCTGTGTCCTCCTGAGATGACTCCAGCTTATTTGTCTTTCATTTCGAGGCTTGTCCTCGGGTCTCCTTCCTATCGGAGCGGGAGACATCTTCGGGTCCCACTTCACTAGCTCTGCAAACAGGAGTTAATTGAGCCACTGCCTCAAACAGACCCCTGTCACCCCGACACAATGGGGCAGGTGTGTCTGACGCCCGCCGCTCGGTGAAATGAAAGCTAAAGTAAACTATAACAAATCATACAGGAACACAAACAGTTGTCTGAGCCTGAGGAGCAGTGTGAGGAGTGTGACGGATGAACACACATGAGAGAGAGAGTAAGAAAGATAAGAGACAAGCTAAAACCGCATTACAAAATAAAGTTATATTTATGTTCAAAATCTATCTATCTATCTATCTATCTATCTATCTATCTATCTATCTATCTATCTATCTATCTATCTATCTATCTATCTATCCATCCATCCATCCATCCATCCATCCATCCATCCATCCATCCATCCATCCATCCATCCATCCATCCATCCATCCATCTGCCCATCCATCCATCTATATATCCATTCATCTATATATCCATCCATCATCTATCTATCTATCTATCTATCTATCTATCTATCTATCTATCTATATCCATCCATCCATCTATATATCCATCCATCCATCCATCCATCCATCCATCCATCCATCCATCCATCTATATATCCATCCATCTATCTGCCCATCCATCAATCTATACATCCATCCATCTATCTATACATCCATCCATCTGCCCATCTATCCATCCATCCATCCATCCATCCATCATCTATCTATCTATATATCCATCCCTCCATCTATATATCCATCTATCTGCCCATCCATCCATCCACCCATAATCTATCTATCTATCTATCTATCTATCTATCTATCTATCTATCTATCTATATATATATATATATCCATCCATCCGCCCATCCATCCATCTATGCCCATCCATCCATCCATCTATATATATCCATCCATCCATCTATATATCCATCCATCCATCCATCTATATATCCATCCATCTATCTGCCCATCCATCCATCTATTGCATTCCCTCTCACTCTATATATAGTTTATATAATATACTATATGAATTTGTACTTCATATAATATACAGTATAGTCAATAATATATATTCTAAAAAATAACAATAATAATTTGAATTATAAAGTCATTTAAATTTTTTGTAAATTTATATTGGTAAATTGTTCATTTAGAATATATATTTAGTATATTATAATTGTATCGTATATCTTTATTTTATTTTTTATTGTAAGCTTAGAAACAATGCTACCATCAAACTCTGCCTTAGAAAGCCGCTGCATGTGTTGTGAAGACTAGAAAACAGCAAATGTATATACATATATATTTCAGGTGTGTGTGTGTGTGTGTGTGTGTTGGGGGAAGGGATGTTTCACGCAGGTTGAAAAAGCACCTCCACCCTCCAGTTGGTTTGTTTTGCATTTCTGGTAATCACATGCAACCAGGCATGGTGTGTGTTCACGCAATACAGCTGTTCTACAGCCGAACATGACATTCTGACATCATCAGTGAGTCTGCGGCTGCCCACACCAAACACAGAGGTCAACCGAGTCAAAACTAGAAGATTCCACCCAAGAACTGACCCTTAACAGACACAACACCTTTCCTCCCCCTTTCTCTCTCTCTCTTATTGAGGCTCTGGTCTTTCCTCGCACTCATTTACTGCACAGAATCCGTCTAACGTGACGGATGAGGACTGTTCGCTTTTTAGTGCAGAAGATGAATGGACGAAATATGCTGATTCTCCCAAAAAAAAAAAAAAAAAAAAAGAATAATTCCCATCCGGACCGCTCCTGAAATAACTGCATGTTCTGCCCTCAGGGGACGGGTGTAGCTTCGTCTTTCTTTGTCTGAAACGGAGGATGCAAACAAACTATGAAATGCCTGAAAAGCAAATCAAAATGAATAATATCAGCGCTGCATTCCTCGATTGGTTCTGCCGGTCGCTCGCCAAGCAGTGTTGTGGAAAGAGACACACACACACACAAAAAAAAATCACTGCTAAATTTGTTGGTTTTAATTGCATGGTGGCGGAGGGAGACACATCTCGCAGGTCAACCCAAACAAACAAATGCGCCAGCCGGAGGAGTGTAATTTAGTGCAATGAACCAGTACATCTGAGAGGTGAAAACTAGCCTCGGTGGAATATATAAATGCATTTTACAGCTTTTCATCTGTCATCCCCGCATTAAACACATTCCCAATCGAGAGTCTGAGGTTTGCTGTGATTATCTCCAGCTCTAGTATGAGCTTTTACATGCATATGACAAGATATGATTTGAAGATATTGATTAAAGCTCCCAAGGCCAAGACCATCTTCTACTCCTTGAATAAATATTAAATGTTAAATAAAAGTTCAACTATATCGATAGCATCTTAACAGCAAAATAATTCTGATTTGTACTTTGGTTTGTAAAAATCAAGCCAAGAAAAATGTAAATGCATTACTGTCAACCCATCTTTTATGATGGAAAAAATGTGCTTCTTACTGATTATAATGCAAAGGTGTTATCGCTTAAATAGAGATCTTAAAGGTACAGTAGCAAAAAAAAAAAAGCCAATTTAGTTCTAAAGGTCAAAAAGAAATTAGTTTCACGTGACATTTTCTAAATTCTGACTCTTTCAGTGCAAAAAAAAATCTAAAAGTGGTCTTCAGGGGAATAAAATGCAGCAAAAGAGGAGAATATGGCATTTCTGTTACATTCAAAACATGCCTTTCTAACCAATTTCACCAGAAAAGGTGGTTAACCAATCAGAACTTAGGTCATTTATAGACGTTTTAAAGGTATAGTAAAAACAGCCTCTCTTCTCTAATCACAGGACACACTTCTTATTCCAAAATAAGCATTCTCAATCTAATCGCAAATATGGCTAATATGCTGTATTAATCAATAATCTAATTAGGAGTATCAATTGTTGCTGTTATTGCTTTGCTGAGACAGCGCTTTTAAAGAGCTCAGGTGCAGGGTATTCAAAACCAGTCTTTTTTTAATTGGGAAAGCTGAATGTAGAGCAGAAAGAAAGAAAAATAATTCCAGGGAGTCTTGACTTGCCCTCGTGTATAAAGAGTCTTTGTGTGATAATTGTTCGACAAATAGTTATCTAAAAGTCTGTGACCTACAAAGTGCATTTGATTCCAGTGACTCAGAGATCAAGGACGACGCACACCCACACTCATGTAAACACGCGCGCGCACACACACACACACACACACACACACACACACACACAGCTGTATTATCCCTACTCAAAGACATATGCAACAAACCTTCCAAGAAATGCACTTCTTCAAATTCCCAAACACATGCCACGTCACCAGATCTATACTTCTATTCTGCTTTTTTTTTTGCTCTTTATAAAGAGTCATTACTCACAGATTGCCTATTGAATTCTAAACATTGTGTTCACATTGAGACTAATTGAAGCCTTTTGCTTCCAAACAGTATCGTGTAACGTTTTCAAACAGAAGACGCGCTCTGCGATTCATTGCCTCCAGCCAGAGTCTGTGATTTCCACCACCGCAGAAATGGAGACTATGTGTTCTATGCGGACTGAGTTTATAAGCAAACTGCTTTCTCTTTCCCTTCTCAGCAGACGCAAAAATGTTGGCTTAGGGATCATTCTGGGCCAGGAAATAGCCAAAGACCAGATCATACCGTACTGCTGCCGAAAGACAAAACCTTCATAGAAAACAACGGAAATCCTCAGAAACAATAATATTGTGGGAAATTATAGTGACATTCATCCCGATCTGACATCTAGGAATGTAGGGGATCAGCTGGGACCGTTTTCTGTGCCATCTAGATGGACATTGTTGTGGTTTTGTCAAGAAACAAAGCTAATGCTCAATAAATAATGAACAATATTGTGACAGTAAAGCTGTAGGGACATGCTGTTATTTTTTATTTTATTTATTTTTTTCTGCATGCCAAATTTAAGCAACTTTATTCAGGTCAAAAATTATTTATTTAGTTTTTAATCAATTAAATATAATACAATATTTTATACAACAAATAATGATTACAAATCATAAATAATAATATCATAATAATACAACTACTACTAATAATAATAATATCATAATAATACAACTACTACTAATAATAATAAGAATAATACAATTATTGCAATTATAATAACTGTTTTATGCGCATATGTATTTTTATTTGTTTTAATTATTAATAAAATAAAATAATATAATATTTAAAATAATGTCATAACAACAATAAAAAACATTATTATTAACAATAAATATACAGACAGACACAGATAGATAGATAGATAGATAGATAGATAGATAGATAGATAGATAGATAGATAGATAGATAGATAGATAGATAGATAGATAGATAGATAGATAGATAATCACTTAGATAGAAATATAGATAGATAGATAGATAGATAGATAGATAGATAGATAGATAGATAGATAGATAGATAGATAGATAGATAGATAGATAGATAGATAGATAGATAGATAGATAGATAGATAATCACTTAGATAGAAAGATAGATAGATAGATAGATATATAGATAGATAGATAGATAGATAGATAGATAGATAGATAGATAGATAGATAGATAGATAGATAGATAGATAGATAGATAGATAGATAGATAGATAGATAGATAGATAGATAGATAGATAGATAGATAGATAGATAGATAGATAGATAGATAGATAGACAGACAGACAGATATAGATGGACAGACAGACAGACAGACAGACAGACAGACAGATAGATAATCACTTAGATAGAAAGATAGATAGATAGATAGATAGATAGATAGATAGATAGATAGATAGATAGATAGATAAACTCAAGAAAACTATTCATTTGCCAAAGAAGTTCATTACCACTGACTTTTTAAATCACGTCTATTTAAAATCCCCAAAAGTCACCATAACATTCAAAATAGCTTATCAAAACAAATAAAAACCCGAGACGGGGTCTGGTGGACGAGGACTGAGCACCACCTGTCATGTACAGTCATGCCTCCTGCTCCGAAGGCCAAAGTTTATACCCAGCAGCTGCCCTGCACCACAAAGAGCTCTTCCATGCCATGCAATTAACACCAGCACCCCTCCGCACGCTCACCGCGACCTCCGACCTTTCTTTAATAGCCCTTCTTGTGAATAATCCGTGGGCTGGGCGTGTCCTTGGCTGCCCTCCGATGAACGGCCAGATCAGACGTTTAACGCATGTCCTGTTATTAGGCTCCTTTGTGCTTTAATGTATCATTATTTGTAGGTAAGCCGAATGAGGTCACGAGGTCGCTCGCCTTGACCTGGGAGGATTCTGGGTGCTTGATCAGCAGTGGGACGTTATTGACAGTCGGTCAAGAAAGACTCGTGCGATTGGACGAAGGCTCTTCGGCGAACCGCGAGGAGAAGCAATTTTCAGAATGTCAATGTGGGGAATTAAAAGTCGATGAGGAAAGGCCAAGCCAATCAGCACTGCCCTCTTCTTTTAATGGCTCCAGGTCAACCAATCAAAAACCGGCAACGCATACTAAACAGACCGTATGGCGGAAAACCAATGTTTCATGTCACCGAGCATGAAAGAGTGTTGGCAAGAGAACACAAAGATGAAAAACTAATCTGATCCAACATAACCGTTTATCAACATACCATTATCATACACATGAGACTTAAAATTATTTTTACTATTTCTATTGCTGTATGTCGCCCGTGCTTTCTTGTATTGTCAGTTAATGGCACACATCCTGATATATGACAAGGAACATTAGTTGTACCTCATTTCTCCTTGCTTGGAGAACAGCTTAAGTAAATGTGGCACATCTTACCCCACAGTCGGCTGCGGGGCACATTCCCGTGACGCGCGGCTGCACCAGCTGTGAAGACCGCATCTTTAGTGTGTCAGCAAGCACACATAATGCATCTGTGCTGCTCTATTTCTTCCCGTCGTCCTTTTTTCCCCTCTTCTCCCTCGTTCCTTTCTCAACCCCTCCACCCTGCCTTCTTCTTGGCTCGTTGCGATCTCTGGTAGCACTCAACAAACCACGTCTGCCTGCTCGAGTCTCAAAGCTGCACTTGCAGACCATATAATGGCCTAATGTCTTCCTCTGTTTTCAAAGAGGGGAAAAAAAATAAGGCCCAGTTAGTGCCAATACGAGGCTTTTTAGGCTGACAGCAAGAGTAAATTGAAATGCTGAAAGAAAGCAAGAGTGTACTTCTTGCATGAGGCAGCACTCTGGAAACGCGTTTTGTTTTTAATATAATTTGCTGATAGATGCAACAATCCGGGACATCCGTACGTATCAGGAACAACCATCAGACAGCGAAACCATCAGACAGCGATTGTAAGGAACGGGATTATAAATCAGTCCAGCGCAGACCTGTCTGCACTGTAAAATGAACACTTCCAAGGGCCGTTTGTCATGAAATGAAACATTTCTGGGGAGAAAAAAAAAACGCCCTGCCATAATTCAAGCCATACTGTATTTCTATCACGTCTGTTTAGAGAAGTAAATCAAAAAACGAAGACAGTGGAAGAGGAAAAAGAGGAAGCTCTGTTCCTAGTAAGTTAGCTTAATGCGTCATTCCTTTACAGGAAGCATCCTAAATAGAATGAAACCTTATAAGTGAGTGATCTGGAACGCTCTACATAGGCACAAACTTTGTGCTAAAAAAAAAAAAAGAAGTAACCAAAGTGACTTAAAGAACATGAGTATAGAACACACAGGTAAAATAGTCCATATTTAATCTTTTATTTTCATTTATCAATCAATACTTTTCAGTATTTAAATGAGCAAAATGTTTAACCACTATCTACTTAAGAGCCAGTGGCAAACTCCTAGCCTGGCATGCCAGACCTACATCAAGATGTTAGGTCTGGGAACTCTCCATTGACATGCCTCAATCCGAGGGGCGGGATAAACGGTTACCTTTCAAAATCCCTCTGCACGCTACAACCAACCAGGGCAACGAACGGTTGTGGATGAGTGAGTCCCATGCGTTTTTCCACCAGCGGAGCTAATTGATATATTAAACTTTTGCCGTATCAGGACGGCAAAAATCCGAACACATCTTCCTTTTTTAAGAATGACTTAAGTGACGTTCTCTTAACTCCAAGTCCTCCAGAGTCGCGGCCAAAGCCGATTCGAAAGACCGCTGCATCTTCATTGTTTTCAAGTAGCAGGAAAATCACCTATGGAAATCACGCGGAACGTCATGAACTCTGCCGTCATTGTGTTAAGCCCGCCCGCCGACTCTATACACGATGTGATTGGCCCGACCAGTTTTTGTTTTTTTCCAGCTCAAAAGCCTATGGAGAGTTGCTAGACCACACTGGCTGCGAAATAATTTTCGCTGCCGCTAGGGTGCGTCCAGATTTCTAGGCTAGCAAACTCCCGAAGGCCTGGCCGAGATGACTCTGTTCTCTGCGGGTACATGAGCGCTGAACGGCCTCTGACAGCCTGGAGCTTGCAAATAACTACATTCTGTACTCTTAAAACTACATTTTGTGACACAACAACAGCTATATTAAAAAGAAATATGGTGGATTTGCTTGACCACCACGACAGCCGCCACAAGCGGAGTGATACAAACGGTGAAACGGTTCCAGTGCTGATACTGGGGGAATATCGCATGGCTGGAAAAGCCTTTATTTTGGATAAAAGCATTTGCCAAATGCATTAAGCCCATATGAATATTTAGAATGATCCATAACATGTATCATGCTTTCTCCACCATAATGATTTTAAAGATGGCGTCTGAAAGTTGCGGCCGTTGGTCAGTTTGTGTGTAAATGTATTTCTGACCTACTTTTCCTGCTTTTGATGTCATTTCTAGTGTGAAATGACTATTTTAGTAATTAAATATTCACTTAGTTATCACCAAAATGCTCTCTACTTTGTCGTGGATCTTTAAACCGTTACGCTGCCTCTGAAGTCTGTCGGAAATCTGCGAAGTCATTAGCGAGACGTCAACTCAGCTGACTAAGCTTTCGGACGCAGCCAAACATCATAAAGCTGCCTATCTTTTAAAACACTTCCTGTTGGGGGTAAGTAGGCAGCGTACTAGGTTTTGGAACTGAGACGAGAACGATTCACGATGGAGTATATCCTGTATACAAGCTGTAGGAATGACAAATGCAGCCAAAATGAGACATTTTTGGACTGTAATGAGAGAAAAAGTCATTTCATCAGGCTTCTCTCTATCTGCCGGTCTGGCTGAAGGCATCTGCCATAGATCCGTGTGTTCCTGCTGTGGTGAGTCTCTGTGAGCCAGAATCAATGATCTTTGTCTAATCAATGTTTCATTACCAGCATGAGATATTGCATACACAGTTTGCTAAGAGCTGTCAGGAGGGGTCTTATTGTTATATATTGGCAAGCGATGCATGAATCGCCTCAGAAACCCTGGCTTAACCCGGTAATCACTCTTCAAGTCTTTCAGATAATGTACTGTCGTCTTAAAAGGTTACAACCGGTAAGCTATAAATAGGTATTGTAAATGTTTTGGTATACAACTTTCAGGTACCTCATTCTGTTAAATGTGTAATGCTAAAGTAATGTTAGACATCTCAGGCATGCCAACAACAATAACACAACACTTGACAGTCTTTAAAATGCTGGTTTAAAGGCTACACTAGACGTTCTGGTGGCTCTCATGTTGGTAACACTTTACTTAAAGTCTTTATATATGAAGTTAGGCATTAATTATGCCTTGTAATGCATTGTATGGAATCATTATACATAAAGGCTTTAAATAAAGTGTTACTTAAACGTCTTTAACATTATTAACCCTTAAATGCATGAATGTTTCGCCAATCATTATTATGTATTTGGGTCTTTAGCGACCCGGATCTATATCTAACACCGATGGATCTCTACCTGTCGCGATAATATAAAACTCTCCTGATATTAGAGGAATGATTACAGAAGAAAAAAATCAAGCATATTTTGTTACATTTTGGAGCTTGGCAGGGGTCAGTTTGAGCAGATGTTTTATACCATCATCACTGTCCTCATCAGAGCTCATTTCCCAGTACATTCAGCATCTGGCTCATATTCGCCATCTCAGGCATGGTCTCAAAACTATAATTTTCAACATCTTCATAATCAATATTTTGATCACTGACAGCTTCTTCACCAGATCCAGCATCAAGTGACAGTGACACTAATATGTGATTGCGTTCAGTACTTGCTCTGCAGTAAATCACTGAGCCATTTGATTGATTCTTCCTATTCTTTTGTTTTCTGCCTGCGGTAACTATGAGTGAAACGTCACTTCATCATTGTGTTTCAGACATTGGCACCTTGAGTAATAAAGGTGAATTGCACTTATTCAGTCATCAAAGATCCAATCATTGTGCAGAAAAAAATATACTTGCACCGTTACACACCTCGGGTCGTTAGCGACCCTATAAACTTTTTTCAAAAAATAAATGCCATTATTGTATCATTTTATAATTTGTTTCTTGTTATATTGTTTATAATGAATTGATTGAGGAATATTAATAAGGTTGATGTCTAAGTTCAAAAAAGAAGGGTAGTAAATGACGTTCCGGGTCACTAAAAACCAGAAGTATGCATTTAAGCGTTAAAAATAATGAGGTTACACTTTATTGTACGTGTCTGTGTTACAGTGTAATTATACGGTACATTTAAGAACTGAGTAATAATAATTGCATAGTAATTATTATGTAACATATAGTAACTACATGTAACAAGGACACTGTAAAAAGATTGTTACCCAGAATGCCTAATCAGCTCAACCTGTATTCAATTCATTCTGTGACTGTGACATGTTGTATTATCTTTTTAAAAAGTCAAATGTTTTGAAAACCTCACTACACTTCATCTAAAGTCATTTCACATCTAAAATACAAACAAACACTAATTAAACCATCTACATGATCACTGTTGTGCATCTAATAGTTACATTTGTCAATACTGTAGTTCATGCCTGACAGAAGAAACGAGATGCACAGTTTTCCTTCAACAGTACGACGTGCGCTGAATCAAAAAAAAAAAAAAAAATACAAATGAATCACTCTCCAGCCATTTATGTGTTTCTGTTTCCTTCAATTACGTTACAGAGCTTTGAGAGTGCAAGAGAAGAAAAGGGCAAGCAAAGTGCACCCGATTATTGATTCAAAAATAAAAGGACTAAAAATGAAGAATAAAAACAAGTGGTGGACATATACATTTGAAAGCTCTGGATGGGTAACGTAACAGTTCCAGGCCTTTCCGAATGACGTAAAAGCCATTACGTGGACGTGAACAAGATCAGAATGATTAACAAGGCCCTTCTTTTTAAAATACGGTCTCGCTCCCTGCTGTGCTCGTAAACCGAATCCCTCCAGGAACCCAGGAGTCTCCTGCCGTGAAGAAGAAAAAAAAAACTTGTTGACACTGATGAACAAACTATCAAACAACACAGAAATTAAGAAGGATTATCAGAATTCTGGCGCACAGGTGTTGACAGCACAATTCAGTCATTTCGCTGCGAGAGTTTCAAAGGAAATACGATTATGGATTCCTCCATTGTGCTCGTCAGCCAACAATGGCATTTGGTTCTGTGTGAAACAACCACTCTCGTGTCGACAAAAAAAATAAAAAAAATGTTAAAAGCAAAACATCCGTCATGAGCTCCCCTAAAGTTTGCGCGGCTAATTATCATCCGTATCTGCTGCAAAGATGCGCCGCGGCACTTGCTGGAAAGAGGGAACAGATGAAAGACAAAGGCAGGAGAGAACAGAGGAAGGCACACTTTGATGCGCACATATTTTGCCACGTTGCATCTCTGAGTCTTGTCACATTTCCATTACTGTGGAGTTCTTTCTTTCTTACGAACGTTTTTTAAGGTTTTTCCAAATCCGACACTGCAGGAGGCTGGGGTAAATCTCAGGTGGGTGTGTTTGTCATCCGTCTCCTCTACCGATTTTAGCAAAACATCTTAAAGGATTATTCAACATCTTATTGACTGTGGTCTAGACATACCTTGATACCTAACAAAGGTGACAAGTTGAGACGTTTTAACACCAGGATTGGTGCTGGTTGTCCACACCAAGCTTCTTAACTCTCCCTCCACCAGCATTTAAAAAAAATAATAATAATAATTTGCCAGCCACCGCCAGCATTTTTGATCCCTTTCACTAATGTTTCATGGCCCCCGGAATAGGTTGTTGTATGAATATCTGAACATGCAATGTGTCAAAAGAAAGAGCAGACCATCTGCTTTAAAAAAAAATATTCTAGCTTCAAGCATTCTTTTTTTATAGCAACAATTGAATGTGAGTTTAATTTTAAAAAAAAGCTACATTTTGAGCAAAAAGCTGAGAAAATTGTGTTTTTGTTGTCAAAGACTACGTCTGGATCGGATTCAGAACGATGATCAAAACATAGATGGAGTAGATTGATCAACCATCAAAAAACCATCAAAAATATAAAAAATGTCATGATAAATAAATATTTTATAATGTTAGCCTTATAAGTTTTGGTGGTGGCAAACTAGCACTAACCAACAAATAACAACTTTAAATGCAATAAAAAAATACATATGGAAGTTATAACAATTAAAGTTAAGCATTATAAACGTTAGCTACACTAACAACCTTTTGGTGGTGTAAAATATGGCTGGTCTACCGGCTAAACTAGTAGCAAATTAGCATTACCAACATAAATCAACCTTTCAAGAAGTAAAACTATTTTTACAAATAGTATAAAGTGTATTGTTATAAAAATTTGAGAGGAAAATGCATTAAAATAGCTATAATAACTAGCTATGTTTTGGTGGTGTAAAATATGGCAGCTAGACCAGTAACTAGCACTAACCAACATATACCAGTCTGATCAGTACAATCATCTTCCTCATCTAAACACATCTTTTTAGCAGGGGCTTTCACTAGCTAGTTTATGCTAGTTAAATATGACTTTCACCGGTTACAGCAGCACCAAAAGAGTACTAAGTAACCAGCTGAACCAGTTACAATTCCTGGATGTCTAAATAGCAGGGATCAACCAGCTAGGCTTTCCATCACCTAGACCAGCATTTATCAACATTACCAGCAGTAAAAAAAAAAATTTTAAAAAAGCTTCTTTTTTTTGTAGCGCTGAACTAGTGTCAATATCTAAGTTATGATGATGTGAAACACAGCTGTGCTTATTGACCAGACATCGAGCAACACACAATAACGGCGTAAGATGGTCTTTTCAGAAGACATATCTGACTGTTCTGAACCAAAAATATCTTCTTGCTTAACCCTGAATCTGCACATCCATGATGAATGAATCTCTAGTAAATCACAAAAATAAAACCATGTCATACATCAGATTACCCATTATATGACTGCAGGCTTCTAGTTCTGGTGTCCGTACAGACCCAGTCTTATGACAATTTATCAACTCAAAGTGATTTTGACACCTAAGCGATACAGTGCGAGAGGTTAAAAGGTTACGCCATGATTTTCGGCTTCATCTCTGCATGGTGCGTTTTCGCCACAGGAAAGCCATAAGTCACCCATAACCGTTTCCTCCGATGGAGACAGCAATGGCCGGCACCTATGTGATAGATTGAGCTGACAAGTTAGCATTGAAAAAAACAAACAGATATATAAAGCAAGGAATATGGAATCGTATTAATTAAAAAGAGTAAAAGGAGAGAGCCCTCCTGCAGAGTGACGGAATAAAACCATGCAGCGCAGACCTTATTAGCAACGGGTTGGAGAGCAGCAGGTTCTGTCTCCGCTCAAATCCACACCCAAACACACAGCAAACACACGCCGTGCCCCCACCCTCACCCAGGCCTGTCCCATCCATCACACAGCGGGTTTATGGGCGCGCACACACACACACGTCTCTGGCCCCTTGTCCAATGTTTTTAGCTCATAGCTCAAATCTGTCAAGGTGAAGTCAGTGCTAACAGAGAAGTACTGTTAAAATCCATTACCACATTCCTGTTTCTGGACCAAAAGAACTTGCTGTGCTGAACGAATAATAAACCACTTAACCAAATCTAATAAACAGAGAATGAGAATGTGTTGCATTTAAATAAACACTGAAAACCTAGCAGACAGACAGACACACAGATAGACAGACAGATAGACACACAGATAGATAGATAGATAGATAGATAGATAGATAGATAGATAGATAGATAGATAGATAGATAGATAGATAGATAGATAGATAGATAGATAGATAGATAGATAGATAGATAGATAGATAGATAGATAGATAGATAGATAGATAGATAGATAGATAGATAGATAGATAGATAGATAGATAGATAGATGTGTAATTGCCTGTTCAAAGCTCACTCTGACAGACATGTCTGTAAAAAACTAACCTCCAAAAAGGAAATAAAAATGAGCAAAGAGAAGATCAAGAGATGAGGAGATGGAAAAGAGAATTATTAATGACACCTGTGTTTTTAGTAGGAGTTCGTTCACTGTAAAGAAAGACAGTCAAATGCAAATCCACTGGCGGCTGTATCACTCATATGCACTCTACTGTTCAGACAACTGGATAAAGGACAGACAGACAGACACACACACACACACACACCCACACACACAAGTTCACTTAAAGGTGATGCTGAACTCCACATATATCCCTCCACCTCATCACGACCCTTGTCTCATGTGTGTCCAATAACTTCGGCCACCATTTCGGGCATGACATCGTGACCTCCAGGGTCCAAGTGTGACACCTGAAGCACAGCGGCGCACAGCTGTCACCCCTGACCCGAAAACACACACATGTGCGCAACACAGACCCCTCACATCAATAACAGCAAGTGTGATCTGAATTCCGAGGGGCCGAAGACTTCCACACTGTTTTGTTTGTAGGGGAACGGGGCAGACAGACTCAGCCGCTAAGTGGACGGGGACCTGGAATGACCCCTGGGTGGGGGAGAGAGCCGTCAATCAGTGGAGCAATTTAACCCAAGACACCAAAAACATCTCGATCTGACCTGTTCCTGCATGACACACACACACACACACACACACACACACACACACACACACACACACACACACACAGACTCACATCATTAAGCCAGGATGCTTGGGCAACTTTTCTCTGAATGTAACTAGGAATGGCAAGTGGATGGATTGACTAGTGTGTGTGTGTGTGTGTGTGTGTGTGTGTGTGTGTGTGTGTGTGTGTGTGTGTGAGTGTGTGTGTGTGTGTGTGTGTGTGTGTGTGTGTGTGTCCTGACAGGTCATTACCGCTCAACCATATCTAAGAAATCACATTTGACGCACATACACACTCTCACATGTGGACATACACAATTCCAACACCACTATTTCAGTATATATCTAAACAATCACAGTCATTCCTCTTTTCCCATTCCCACTTTTCCCATTCCTCAAACCCTTAGAATATTCGCCCCCATTTGAACAAATTCTCTGTTTTTTAAAAGGTGAGTGGAAAAACAAAGAGTTCAACAGAACTGAATTCCCATCCAGAATTCCAGGTTCACACAGGAAGAGAAGAAATTAGAGGAGAAGAGAAAATAACACTAATAGAATCAAAACCCTAGAATTTTCACTCCCAGAATTCCGTGTTCACTCAGGCAGACGGCGTCTCCTCATTCCGTATTCCAGTGGCGGAATTCCGTGTCGAGGCCCATCAGAGCTAATAAGAGGGACCTGTGATCCCAGCTCAGAATCCTGAATATATTTCTATTTCTCCGTGAATTCAGGTCAAACATTAATTGTTCCTGTCAGACGGCTGGAGGAACTGTGGGTAACAGGGGAATCTCTCTTTGTTTTTCTTTAATCATGGGAGGCTTTGTAGGGCCGACACTTCGCATAAAAATAGAAGATGTATTGGTTTTATTCCAGTTGGATGCAAACGGAGCTCCCGACTTCACACATACGCAAATACCAAGGGTGTTCTGGCCTTTCCCCTTCCCATGTGACGTCCCGTTTCCCCCACAGACACAGAAGTCCCTCTCGGCTGTTAGATAAATGTGCTTGTCTTCACGGAGAGCTTCTAATTAGTCTCCATATTGCATTTTATAAGTTTCCTCCCCCATGCGCTCTTTGTGAAAAGCTTCTCAGATCCCATGTGCTCCACAGATCGGATGGGGGAACCAACATAGTGTTTCTATTATTAGCTTTGGGGTTATTTTAAATTAACTGTGTCTATTAATGATATAACAATAGCTTGTTTTCATATGACGTCACGCCACTGCGTTGCCATGGCGCGAAATGCAAATGGAGGGCAGGAAGTGATTTGCTGTATTTAGAAAGCACTATAACAAACTCAAAATGCCAATGTTTTGCGTCGTTTATGGTTTCTTAAATCAATCAAACCACGATGAGTTTTTATCGTGTACCAAAAGTTGTTGTTCATAAGGGGGGAAAATGCAAGAAATTGACCGAAAAACTCCGGAAAAACGGCTTGCAAACCTACGTCTGCGGTCGGGAGGAGCCGAATGGGAAAATACCCGTGTGTGCAGTGATCACTTCGTCAAAGGTGAGTTAATACAACTTAAGTGGCTATGTTTGTGTAACGTGTAACGTTTCCGAACTTTGTAAAGTCAAAGTATGTCTGTAAGACGAGGTAGTTGCTGATATCTACCGCCTCGATAGCAGGAAAATCTTTAAATTCAGTTGAAAAATCGCTCCTCTTCATAACGTAAGGATCACGTCCAACACATGTTTGATTTTTGTTTATTTCTTTCTCTTGTAATAGCGTGTAAAGTAGTACAGTACGGACTTTCCTCCATCCATTGCGCTCTTCACTCCCTGCCCTCCATCTGAATTTCGCGCGTCATCATAATCACGTGACTGAAACCCAGCTATTAGTGAAAAACTGAAGACTCAGACAGTGTTTCGCCATAGTCAGGAGGATAGATGCCACTATTAAGTCCACGGAATTTCTACAATCTCAGAAATCTTTCAGAAAATCTCTACAATAACTTTCTATTGAATTAATATAAATTTGCACACACAAAAAAAAGTTCCATTATGGGATTATCATTAGGCAAAAAAGTCTCTGAAAAAAAATAAAATAATATATACATATATACACTCACCGGCCACTTTATTAGGTACCCCATGCTAGTAACGGGTTGGACCCCCTTTTGCCTTCAGAACTGCCTCAATTCTTCGTGGCATAGATTCAACAAGGTGCTGGAAGCATTCCTCAGGGAGTTTGGTCCATATTGACATGATGGCATCACACAGTTGCCGCAGATTTGTCGGCTGCACATCCATGATGCGAATCTCCCGTTCCACCACATCCCAAAGATGCCGGGTTGAGATCTGGTGACTGTGGAGGCCATTTTAGTACAGTGAACTCATTGTCATGTTCAAGAAACCAATTTGAAATGATTAGAGCTTTGTGACATGGTGGAAGTAGCCATCAGAGGATGGGTACATGGTGGCCATAAAGGGATGGACATGGTCAGAAACAATGCTCAGGTAGGCCGTGGCATTTAAACGATGCCCAATTGGCACTAAGGGGCCTAAAGTGTGCCAGGAAAACATCCCCCACACCATTACACCACCACCACCAGCCTGCACAGTGGTAACAAGGCATGATGGTTCCATGTTCTCATTCTGTTTACGCCAAATTCTGACTCTAACATCTGAATGTCTCAACAGAAATCGAGACTCATCAGACCAGGCAACATTTTTCCAGTCTTCAACTGTTCAATTTTGGTGAGCTCTTGCAAATTGTAGCCTCTTTTTCCTATTTGTAGTGGAGATGAGTGGTACCCGGTGGAGTCTTCTGCTGTTGTAGCCCATCCGCCTCAAGGTTGTGCGTGTTGTGGCTTCACAAATGCTTTGCTGCATACCTCGGTTGTAACGAGTGGTTATTTCAGTCACTGTTGCCCTTCTATCAGCTCGAACCAGTCTGGCCATTCTCCTCTGACCTCTGGCATCAACAAGGCATTTCCGCCCACAGAACTGCCGCTCACTGGATGTTTTTTCTTTTTCGGACCATTCTCTGTAAACCCTAGAGATGGTTGTGCGTGAAAATCCCAGTAGATTAGCAGTTTCTGAAATACTCAGACCAGCCCTTCTGGCACCAACAATCATGCCACGTTCAAAGTCACTCAAATCACCTTTCTTCCCCATACTGATGCTCGGTTTGAACTGCAGGAGATTGTCTTGACCATGTCTACATGCCTAAATGCACTGAGTTGCCGCCATGTGATTGGCTGCTTAGAAATTAAGTGTTAACGAGCAGTTGGACAGGTGTACCTAATAAAGTGGCCGGTGAGTGTATATATATATATATATATTATGGAAGCTTGTTTCCGCCACTGAATAAAAAATAAAAAAATAAATAATTGCGACTTTTTATCTCACAATTGCGAGATATGAAGTCAGAATTGTGAGAAATAAAGTCGCAATTGCGAGATATAAAGTCGCAATTCTGAGAAATAGTCGCAATTGCGACAAAAAAAAGACAGATTTGCGACTTTTTATCTCACAATTCTTACTTTTTTTCTCACAATTGCGAGTTTACATCTCGCAATTCTGACTTTATAACACATAATTACGAGTTTATATATCAAAATTCTGACATCTTTTCTCATAATTGTGAGATATAAACTCGCAATTGCGAGTTATCAGGCCAATTCTAAGGGGGGGAAAAGACAAACTTTTTTCCCCTAAGATCTAGTTTATATCTCACAATTCTGACTTTACAACACGCAATTTCGACTTTATTTCACGCAATTCTGACTTTATAACCTGCAATTGCGATTTTATATCACGCAATTCTGACTTTATATCTCGCAATTCTGAGAAATAAAGTCAGAATTGTGAGATGTAAACTCGCAATTGTGAGAAAAAAGTCAGAATTTTGAGATAAAAAGTCGCAATTACCTTTTTTATTTTTCATTCTGTGGCGGAAACAAGCTTCCATAATATATATATTGTGACTGATTGCATCTGATTAAAAGTTATATATACATATACATACAGTATACATATACATAAACGTTTGTTATAAAATATGTATTATTTATTAAAAAAAAAAAATATATATATATATATATATATATATTTATATAAATCTAATATAAATGAATTAATATTTTATATAAATATATATATATATATATATATTAGTGCCGCTTGTTCTGCTCATAGAAAGGCACTAAAAGAATGAGGTAAGTTTGGCTCATCCTTCTCGTTTTTTCACTCCATCATCAAAATCTGCGTAATAGTGGTTAAAAGAAGGAACAGATGTGACATTAGAGCCCAAGAAGTAGGAGAAGGAGGCAGCGTCCAGAAAACTGCTGATTACAGAGAGAGAGAGAAAGATTACAGGACTGAGAGAGTCTATCCTCTGAACACACACACACACACACACACACACACACACACACTGTGCTCTCATGAAAGGACTTTAGCAGGACTGATAGTTAAAGTGATAGATCTATCTGAAGATAGAGTGTGTTCATTATTTCAGAAACAGAGAATTGTGGGATGTTAGCTTGTTCTCTCTGTGGACTGGCTTTGTGTGGTGAAATGAGAGAATGTGTCAGACCGGACTAGTCAAGCACAGAGACTTTAATTGCTCTGGCACACTCTAATTAAGAAAGACCTCTGTCCTGCCGAGTGTGTGTGTGTGTGTGTGTGTGTGTGTGTGTGTGTGTGGCACATGACAGTATTATCCCTTTTACTTTCTTTTCACATACATAGTTTTGCCTAGCTAAACTAAATGCCGACATTCTCGCTCTCTTAGTTTAGAACTAAACTTTACAATAAAGGTGTATATACTGTAGCATAACACGTGGTATCACATGAATAATTCATCATATGAATATTTTTTTCTTTTGAAAACTACCAAAAGGTAGTTTTGCCAGGTTTATCTCACTATTGGAGACCATTTTTACTAGTTAACATACACACATACACAACTGTGATGGGGACTTTCCATTGGCTTCCACAGTATTTATACTGAGTTAAGGATATTTCCTTTCCCTACACCAAACACAAACCGTTCTGCGTTGTTAGATTTCATTAAGACATTATTTAGTATATGCTTATTCAGCCATTTTCCACATGGGAACTGTTGGTCTGTTCTGTAATGTAGGTGATTTCAGGTTTTACTACTCCTGTGGGAACATTTGGCCACCACAATGTTGGCAAAGCCCAACCTGCACAAACACACAGACAAACACATTCACAAACCAACACTGTTGAAAAGCTTTTCATCTGCCACAATACTAGAGTAAACAAAAGCACATTTATGATCCTCTCTCTCTGTCCACTCTCTCTCTATTATTTATCTGAGACTGCCCTTGTTGTACTGTCCCTTATTGTCTGCTTGTTCACACACACACACACACGCTAAGGACTCTTTGAAGTGCTGAGGGGGATGTTAACTTACTTCCTATGATCAGGAGGTTTGTGAGGGAGTACTGAGAGTTTTCAGTGACGTTTGCTCCTGACTGAAACAAAACTACACTAGATTACATCATAAAGACACAATTTGCCAAAGGAAACAAAAATCACAAAAGAAACCACATTAATATCTGAACTGTTTGTTCTAGGCAGAAATGTATAGAAGCTCGTTTCCGCCAGAGAATAAAAGAATAAAAAAGGTAATTGTGACTTTTTATCTCAGAATTGTGTGATATAAAGTCGAGATTGTGTTATAATGTCAGAATTGCGTGATATAAAGTCAGAATTGTGAGATATAAACTCGCAATTCTAAAAAAAAAAAGCTCAAAATTATTTTTTTCTCAGAATTGCGTTTATATCCCGTAATTCTGACTTTATAACACGCAATTGGGAGATAAAAAGTTGTCAATTGCGTGTTGTAAAGTCAGAATTGTGTGATATAAACGTTTTTTTTTCCCTTAGATTTGGACTTTATAACTCGCAATTGCGAGTTTATAAAGTCAGAAAAAAGTCAGAAATGTGAGTTTATGCCTCGCAATTCTGACTTTAAATCACGCAATTCTGAGAAATAAAGTCAGAAGTGCGAGATGTAAACTCGCAATTGTGAGATAAAAAGTCACAATTATCTTTTAAAATGTTTTATTCTGTGGCGGAAACAAGCTTCCATAGCAATGAGGTTATAAATGAAGAGCAAATTGATACTTTTTCTTAAGTCTTAAAGGGATAGTTCATCAAATATAAAAATAAAATATCTGTCATCATTTACTCACCCTCGTGTCATTCCAAACCTGTATGATTTGCTTTATTTTCACAATATCTTCAGAAGAAAGAAATTCACAGGTCTGGAACAACATGAGGGTGACATCACATTAATGACAGCATTTCCATTTGTGGGTGAACTATCCCTTTAAGACACGAGCAATCATGTCGAGTGTCTCAGCAACATCTCAAACTGTGTTCAGATCGGTGCAATCAAAAGTCATTTCAAGAGGATTTTTTTTTATATTTCTCATCAAGATAGGGGGTTTTCGTGGTGCACGGGAAGAATCATTTTGGTTCCCCAACGAACCTTTCATTAAACAGTTTCCAAAATAACCATGTTTTTTTTTTTTCTTAGTGTGAAGGAAATGTAAAAATCCAAAGAACCTTTTTCCACTATAAAGAACCTTGGAAAGGTAATGGAAAGGTTCCATGGATGTTAAAGGGAACCTAACTGGGTGAACTATTCAAATTAGATTTCTATGAGCTATGAAAGCTATGAAATAAAAGGCTCCTCTGGGATGATGTCACTATGTTTTGCTCATACGGAAAAGAGCGAGATTGCTGATTGACTCTTCAAACAGAAGCTCTTATCTCAGACCTGCTGTTGTGTCTAGTGCAGGAAGAGAGAACGTTACATTTCAGACCCGCTACATTCCACGTAGTCAATCCAGCAGTTTTTTTTTGTTTTTTTACTTGGAAAATGAATGTTGCTCAGGGGCAAGTCAAATAGATTTGATTTCACTGGTATCTAGTAACACCGGCTCGCTCTTTTTCTTCCTTCTCCTCGCCTGTAACAGTATATTCCTTGTTCGAAGCCCCCAGGAGAAATCTCAGCGTTTTGAATACGGAGCATAGCTGAGGAATGAGGAGATGAGGGAGGAAAATAAGCCGCGCCGATGCTCCGCTGGGACGAGGCTCATCTGAATCTGACTGGGAGGGCAGGAGCGAGCGAGTGATAGAGAACAAGAGAGGCCTGAAAAATCAATAAACCAGCCGAGAATCAGAGCGCGCTGACTTGAGCCAGAGCCTCCCTCTCGTTCTCCTCTTCACCTCCTCGCGCTCCCTTCGGCATCCCGAACACACATTGATTCACACCAGTGTGATTGTTTGAGCTCAGGCCTTCAGCTCGAGAAAACACACGGAGAAACGGACTTGTTTGGCAGTCAGGGTTAAAGTAACAGCAAATTCCTATAACACGAATCTACATCAAATCTCCTGGTTTTGGTGTATCCGTCAGTCCTCCATCAAGTGCACTGGTGCAAGGCTTTCAGTTTTATATAAATAATAGAAGAGTTGTTGCAGTATAACGAAAATCACAAAATATTACCTAGAAATTCAAGAAAAATGGCTTATATTGTAAAATAAAATTTAAATAATATTTCATCCATTTTGATAATTGATTTGAATGAATAAAGGATTATTAAATAATGAAATTGATTGCTACATAATAAATATAAAGTATAAAAATTCTAAATTATTATTAATATTGTTATTAAAATGTATAATAAATTATATTAAGTTCATAATAAATGAATTAGACTGATATAAAACACTATATTATTTTAGTATTAAATTATATATATAAGTATATGTATGTGTGTATGTATATATGTATGTGTGTATGTATGTAATATATATATATATATATATGTATGTATGTATGTATGTGTATGTAATATATATATAAATGTATGTATGTATGTATGTATGTATGTATGTGTGTGTGTGTATATGTATGTGTGTATATATACAGTACATATATATGTATATAATATATGTATATATACATATACACAGGAGTATTATACAAACTATTTAGAGCTATAAAGCTATATTATAAAATGTCCTATTTAAACCTGTAGTAAAACATGCTAATAAAAATTGATAAACAAATCTAAACTTCCCTTCAGGTTACACCCATTTGTAATCAATGAATAATAAAGTATTAATGAAGTATAGGCCTATGTATTTTCGCATTATTCCATATTGCCATATTTGCTTTCGCATGGAGAAAATGTAAAGCAAAATAAAGCCAAATCTCTCAACATTATATACTGTCCAATAAATACATATTACAAATATGAGTGGCACTGTTGTCATGAGCTTCCCACACAGAAACACAATCGATAAAAAACTGTACATGTCATGTTGCGATTCTGGAAAAAGCTTAGTATTTGACGTTGCTAAAAGGACATGCAATGCAGTGGACTTTGCATGCATCTCCGACCAGCTCTGAAACCCTATGCGAAATCTAAAGCCGCTCATTATCAGAACATTCTCGGAGAGACGGACTCCCTGGAGAGTCGAGCGCACTGATAGCATCTTCTGACAGCGGCACCCAGACGCTAAAGAAACGAGATACGGCTAAAAGCAGAGCGAACAGAAGAGGAGACTGGGGGGACGGGGCGCAATATCGCGATCCCAAAGCCTCTTATTCAGTCAGAGTGTCAAGTTGAGGGCGAGACCGTTCGAACGGGTTTATCTTTGCGCTAGCTTAGATGTAGGCTAATCACTCATGCCCTGACACGCGCTGAAAGGGTATTTCCTCAGCTATTAGCAGAGAGCGCCATTCATCAACCTGCTGTTAGCACGCTTAACCTTTAGTCCGAAGAACCTTATCGATTCCTCTTTAAGCCAAAGACTCAAAACAAATGTTCTGGCCTAAACCGCTGACCTGCGAGCAGGATTTCGTCAGACTGAGTGATTAAAGTCACAGTAATCAAGGTAAACAGAACTCGTCTGAGACCTGCTTGAACGGAATGGCTCACAAACAATGAGCGTTTCGTTTGCTCCACGCCGTGACCTCGCTTTCACCCCTTTAATGAAGGGAATGATGGAAAAGAAAGAGATGGAGGGATATCAGAAGAGTCAGTGTTGGGGAGTCTATATGAACGATTCATTTGGAAGAACCTGTTCATAAGAGTCATTTGTGCATTGAACCAGACTACAAACTCTGGCGGTGCTAAACATGTTGAACGCTTATTCAAAATGTATGTGCGCATGTGTAAAGGCTAATTGTTTTGGACTTAACACCGTCAGGTCCGACTGAAGCCCTGAGGCCATATGACAAACAGGATGAGTTCATCTTTACACATCAGAAGTCTTTCCTAACTTGTCAACATTCAGCTTTATTCAACTTTCTTATAAAAGACTCCAAAAGAGCTGATGACAGCAAGGAAATGAACAAAGGTGAATATGCTAAATTATAAATGAGCTTGTTTATTTCATGACACACTACGATTATTGAAATCATAAATAATAGACGTCAGCAACAAGGAAACTCTGAAGACAGCATTCGTTGATTTTCCCAAAACAATTCATCATAAAAAAGATGATATTGCTTAATAAATCCACTTCATACTGAATAAATAACAGTGGCAAGTATGCCGCGGTCCCATATCTGCAAATGTCACAACATAAACAGGCAATTAATTGTGAATTATTATTGTTTACCAAAGATATGAGAAACCGGATGCTTTCAGCTTCCATCTCGCCTCGAATCTAAATGTTTGCAGATTCAAAACAAATAAAAGTCCCGGAGCTGAATTATTAGAGGGATCTCGGCAGAAAGAAAACAAATAATCTGGTGTGCAGTTTCAGTCATGTGATTTACTGTAGAAGCTGGCATTTGCTCGCAAACGAACAAAACCTCCCCGTCTCCGGATTTGAGGAGAGGTGAGATAATAACAATTGCGCTGTTCAAATCCACAAGAAATGTGTTGTGTCTTCATTTTCAAAATGAAAATATGCATGGAGAACGAGTTCTCATTTGTGTGAGTATCGAGTAGGAATGTTTTATGCCTGGCTGCCAAAAAAAAACACTGGCATAATAAATGTGTTTCACACACTGAAAATCCCCAAACACCTTGAAATTAAAGTAAAACTGTCACACAACTGGGTGGCGTAATTAAAGCCGACACTGGCAGTTGCAGATGCCATTTTACGTGACGTAATGGAGCGAAACAGGATATTCCACGAGAAAACAGCTATGACAGGACCTGATTTTATCCATCTGGAATTAAATTGGATCATGAAAAGTGGACGTATCATACTAGAATGAAGGTCGGAGGACAAAAATGTGAATACTGTCAAACTAAACAATAAAAATGTATATAAAAAAAAGTAAAAATCCACAGTTTAATCAAATAATCTTACGATTATAAAAAAAATAAGACAAAAAATGCCTATTTTCCCATATTAACAAAAAAATTATAATAATTAAGTACCAAACTGTGAATATCTTTCAAATAAAAATAGTCTGTCTAATTAAGAAAGTAAATGGAGCCGTTTTTGATTTCAAGTTTACTTTAAATCCATATAGCGAGCCTGTAATGCCCTCTTATTCCATACTGCGGACACTTCTTAATATCTTTGAACACAATGCTTCTTTGCAGGCTGGGTATTTTTACCATTTTAGCGGGCTTAGCCTGTGTTGCCACGTTTTGGCTCACGCCTCTGAAGGTTCTCGGTTTAGCTCTGGTCAAGGTTGTGCGTTCTGTTTGGATTCAGGCCCCCCGTCTCCGTTTGCCAAAACACACAGAACGGACCCATAACTCACTCAGCAAGGCCCTTGAGAGACACGACACACTGGGTACTCCAACCTCTCAAACAGCCCAGTGTACCAACGTGTCTCGCTCTCATTCGATCCAAAAAGGGTTCATCTCTTTTGCTCCCTATCTTATCTTTTCTATCTCTCATCTAATATTCTTTTTATCTCCGTGTAATGAAATTGGGATTCAGAGCATGCCTCTTTCTCGCCCCCCACTCGTTCGCTCTCGCACTGTCCATCAAACGGCAGAAGCGAGAGGTTATCGACTCCTCTCTCTCTTTTCGCCCGGCATGCTGAAACCTTCAATTTAATAGAGGGAGTAGAAACAGACTCCCAGTCTATCTTTAACAAAGCCCCACACCATTTTCTAGCCCTGATGAGATCCACCGAGCTCCCCTTTCGGTTCCCGGGGGTCCCCGGCGTGCCTTCTGCGTTCAAAGAGTGTCAGCCCCCATTACCCGTCTCTGAGACAGACAACTAATAACACTGGATCAGCTTGGCAGACCGCAGTCGAAATTCGTTCACTCAATTTGACGCCTGGTTTCTCTCGCCTTGATTTGCTCGTGTGTTTAGATCAAAATGCCATGTGACGAGATACACTAAGCGAAGACGGGCTTTAAAAGGCAAACGGGGAGGGGGGAAATCACCACACGTCAGCGAACTTTCAAGAATAAAGCGTAACGTGTTTTGCATGTAAAGAGGGCGCAATCAATCTACAAAGGCAAGTCCGCGTCCGCAAACCAACCACCCACACATTCGCCCCGAATAACGCCATGTTCCTTTCCCTTGAAATACCTCCGCATTGCACATGTTTCGAGCCTTAATTATTCTCAGGATGCTTCTAAACAGACATACGCGCCTCACCCACCAGCCAATAACCCAGCAAAGAATCACTTAGCATCTGCCTGCCATTAAATCCAAATCCAGAACGCAGCTGTCCGCAAAAAAAAAAAAAAACTCCTACAAAGTGACCAGAGTTGCTCAGTCTGGTCAGATGTGGAGGCCATAAACAGGGCTGCAAAACTCATAGCCAAAACCATCTGCCGCTTGCAACATACACAAAGCTACGACTGCCAAACAGGCAAACGATACGGAGCTAAACAACATCAAACAGAACGGAAATGCAGATGAGACGTTACGTTATGCCCATTAAACAGTTGCTGTGCTGCAGAGGAAAAGTGGTGATAAATGATATAGGTTTTTTTTCTACAACGGGTATTCATAATATTTATGTTTAAAGGCACACTATGTAATGTTTCGCCACTAGAGGTTGTTTATTCAAAACAAAGGCGAAGCTTGATGGCGCTTTTATTTCGCGGAATCATGGGAATTGTCGTCTTCACCTCTACAGCGGGTGGAGAATACGACGGGACTCGGGCGGAAATCATATTCATCGATGACGGGTAATGTATTAAAGATGTATTAATGTTACGAAACGATGCGCTGTTTTATCATATTAGATACATTTGAGTGTGTTTGAAAGTTGTCATAATGCTACTCTGTGCGTTCGCTCGGCGGCTCCTATAAGAGACACTTGTTGCACACTGCAGTGAGCTAGATCGATATTAGGCATGGTAAATATGGTACTTGCGGTAAATCAAGAAAACGAGATTTAAACAAAAAGACTAACTGTGTTGAGCTGCATAACAAGGATTAGTTTCCTGTCGATGAATGTATCCAAACAGTTGCTCATCTGTCTAATAAAACACATAATATATGAAAGCGTCTTTGGTGTTTCCATGGTTTCTAAAAAACAAAATAAAACTTGAAACTGGAAATTGAGAGTAACGCGGGTATGATGTCATTGATAGGCAACGCACGGACACGGTCCGTGTCCTGGTTAAAACTGCTTTCTTCTCTGGATTTAAACATTCTTACAAACATTTGGGATAATGTAAGTACAGAAATCAACAAAATATATAACATTGTTCTAGTGGTTTTTGGATATTTTGATCCAAAAATCTTACATATTGTGCCTTTAACTTTTCTGATAACCGATATTTCTTAAAATATCTGGTCAAATGTGGAGGCCAAAAACTTGAAGCCAAAACCATCTGTACGCAACGCTACAAATGCCAAAAAGGCACGCGATACTCCGCCAAACAACATCAAATGCAACGGAAATGCAGATGAGACCTTTGCTTTCCTCTAGAAGGAAAAGGAAGCGATCACGGCGTTGTTAAAAGCTCTGACGCTCTGCTACATGATTATCTTTCTTTCCATGTCAATGAATCACTTTTACAAGAGCACTTTCCTGTCTTTATAATCCTATAAGCTAGAGGAGCGAGCTACTAATACTGTCCATCAGTGTCTTGTAAAAAGTATCGGTGTGTTAAGGAATGATAGGCGGCGAGAAACAAAAGACGGGTGGCGAAAGTGGAATTAAACGCATCGAAAGCCTTGTCAGCGAATTTCAGGGATTGTGGGGCGGCATGTCTATTTTTCAAAACGACATTTCTTTATTTGACAGCACCTGCTTGAGGGATAGCATCCCAAAATGGGATAGCCGTACATCACCACGGATGTTATTATCCGGAAACGTCCAGCATGACAACACGCAGGAGATACCTGTAAACCGCATCCGTGACGGATGCCGCATGTATATGTCCGTGCGCATTGCTGTCACTCTGCCAGCCCACCATCTGGGCCTGTGCACCGACCATCCTTAATGAGGGGATTAGACCTCATGCATTGCTGTGGGACCCTAAGCACCGGCACATATCGCCCCCTCCTCCTGCTCGCTTTTATATGGAAAACATTACAGCGGGAAGGTAGAGCCGGCAAACTGGGCGCACAGCGAGGGCCTCTGATGAGCCACGCTTAACTACGGCCATTTTTCTGGCCTTGGCTTTTTGTGTGCATGTACACAACAGAGGTTCTGCAGGTGTTAGATCCCTGCATGTAATGGAGATTGCTGGGTATGCGCTGCAAACACGGTGCTGTTTCAGGCCCCATGGGTTTGAATTGGCAGACCTTGAATCAGTCCATAATGAGCTCTGCCAGTTGTAAGCTTCAGACACAGGACAGTGGAACAGCGGGGACCGCGAGAGAACCAGCCACTCCCTCCGTATCTCACTCGCTGCCTTCTCGGGTCTGACACAAACAAAGGACAAAATAGATTAAAAGAACACAGGGCATGTAAACAGAGGGGCCAACTCCTGAGGAAGATAAATGAAAGCGTCAGCCGGCGCTCTAATAAGAGAAAGCCGCTGGCTTGTGGCATGTGAGCTCGACGGTCAAACGAATGCAATGTTAATAGAACTATGAATATCCTCCAATGAGGGAATGATTATAGTCATTAGAGAGTTCCGAAGACACACGTTTCTTTCAGCTGTGGTTGGAGTTTCCAAGACCTACCAGATGAGTGATTTATTGGGCGTATAGGGTCTGATTCACTAACTTTGCTTGCACACATAAATGAATGAATTCACAAAAAATAATAATAATAATTGTATAACCAACTGTGTATATTCACCGATACTAAATTTATCAGATAGACGATAATTCAAAATGATACCAATACAGTTTCATTTTCTTAAGAAAAAAAAAAATCTCCTGACTAATGATGTAAACTATAATATGTGAACCCTCTCATTTGGTACATTACTAAAATATTTAAGGTTTAAATTAACAACCGAGCCCAAACTATTATATTCAACCGCAATTTCTTTTCAGATATAATAATTACACTCATTTTTAAACCGAAATGTTTGTATACAACTCAGTTGCACATAAGGTAATTTTCATAAACGCTTGTCTTCATGCCAAATTAACAAATTAACAGTAAATAAGCTCCACTCTAGTGTTTTTATTGCTAACTAATGAAATGTGAACACTGGATAACTTTCCAGAGGTAAACGCAATGTTAAATGACAAAGTTCACAAGCTGTTTTATTGACGTCTTTCCCCGGTTTAAACATTTCCGTAAGTTGCAGCACTATCTTTCAACATACCTTCTGATGCATGTTTTTTCATGCTATAACTTGTATTACAGAACTGAGGCACTACAGCGATCTGTCACGTCACATTTAAGAGCGTCAAAACGCCATTTATTGTTCGAATTTCAAATTCAATTCAAACTGAGCAACTGAGTAGGAATTTTAAATTAAATCTCAATTCAATTGAGGCACATACTCCCTCACTAATCCGAAATAAAATCACTTGCCATACGCAGTTTTTAATAAATGAAACCCACTATGTTTAAACAAATAAATACATAAAAAGGTACAAAAAAAATTACAATAACATTTATTTTATAATCTTCTGGTCTCTAAATATGGCTCGGATTCCTCTATCAATGCAAGTCTGTGGGATTGTTTTGCATGTTACATTGTCCGGCAAACGGAAATCATAAGTCAGATCACTCAAAATAGAAACAGCATACCTCTCCCCAACACGCCACATGATTTGAGGTATTATTCATATCCGTAGTGCAAACGGCTTAGAGATACATGCCAAAGTTTAATCCTCAGGGTTTGTTGAGCAATAAATAATAGTAATGCTTACTTTGGTGAATGCCAATAAAAATATAATTTTTTGTGAAAAATCAGTGAACCGTCTCTCTAAGTCTCGTATATTAACAAATAATCGGAAAATGTGATGAACGTGTCCAAAAGCTCAAGTGACCTCACGGCAAACAACAGAGCTCCTGAACGCCTCAGTCTTGGACTTATCACAGAGGAACAGTGTAGTGTGTTCACATCTCCAAGGGCCAAAAACACTGAAGTGGCCCTCCATTTCCAGAGCTAATCATTCAGTCCTAAACAGCACCTGTGAAGTAATGGCAGCTCTAGCGCCAAGCGGAGCCAAGACCTGGCAAGAATCGAGCTGAAACCAGGGTACTTTTTATCGTTGGGGACATTAGAAGAGCGTTATCCAGCTGTATTTAGCTGTTTGTAAATGTGTCCGGGGCAGTCTTCCAGCGGTGGAGGACACCGACGAACAGAGGGAACCTTGTTGTGTTCTGACTGGCACCGTTCCAGCGACTGTACGAGCGCAAACACAAAGCCCTGATGAACTAGCAGCGGTTTATACATCTCGCTTGGGCTAAAAAAAAGTCAGAAATGTCAGCCAACCTGAGAGTGATTGTCTTCTGAAACCCCACTTTTCTTCTCCCCTCTTTTTCTCGTTCAATCTTCTTGAGAGGTGGGATGAATACCCTCTCTGCTCTTTATACACTTGTCCTCCGCTGGTTCGGGGACTTAGAGGAGGGCAGCGGATCTTAAATAAAGCTAGCAGAGGGGTGACATGCGTGGCGAAGGGGTAATGGCAGGGGCATTGTGGTCCGGGAACTGGAGGCGGGGAGACCCGGAGCAAAAACACTTCAGCGCTGAGAGGACTTCTTCTGAAAGAGTCCCGGCTGATGACAGCACAAAACAAGAGGCCCATAGTCATCAATTAGAAATCAGCAAAACACAGCTGGAGCCAAAGGGGCCTGCTGGAAGTCAAGGGCTTAGGAATTTTAAGGGGAGGATGGGGAGGGGAAAAAAAGAGTAGGAACAGCATTCAATAAAGGCTAGAGGAGAGATCGGGATTGTGGGAGGTGTGATTTAGAGACAGGGAAGGGAGGATGACAGGACTCGGGTTTTATGCAAGCTCAAAGAACGGATGGGAAACAAACGTTCGAGGGATTTCTGAGAGCAGGCGACTGCCGTTCCACCAGTTCAGCCGCATCTCCCGTGATTTCACAGTTGTCGCTTCTCTGTAAATTTCTGCTTGTTTTTCTTTAGAGTTCTTTAACAGAAGAGATGCCAAACGTCGCATGGGGATTCGGCCTGATTTGGACTGCTAAATGCCTGTGGCTCCATGTCAAAAAAACAGAAAGGCAAAAAGAAATTGAATCTTGGCACTCTATCCTGAAACATTTCCCAAGAGGAAGGGCAACATGACAACATTTCGTGTTTTCTAACTTGACTTCTGGAAGATCTCTAGCCTAGGATCCTTAAAAGTAAAATGCTGCATATCCTACACTACTATTGGCACTACACACAACAGTGTGTTGTGCTGTTATTATTTTGTTTTACTGCAATGGATGATGTTTTCCCCCCAGCTTGTTTCAAGTGTAAAAGATAAAAACTGAAAATAATTCTGTGCAGTGCAATAAGACAGCATGCTCTTGTATTCAAGATATAATCTATGAAAACAATTATTAATATATTATGCAAATAAATGACATTTGGTTTAAGGATTTTAGGTATTTTAACTGGAAAATAAGTTTAAAAAGACACGTTTAAAGTTTAAAGTTTAGAAAAATCTCCATTTTCTTCCCCTTTTTTGCTGTCTAAGATATGTAGCATGTAGAAAAAGTACTATTCATATTTCAAATAAATGCTGTTTGAGCTTTCTATTCAGTGTTTTCAACATTGATGATAATCAGAAATGTTTCTTGAGCATCAAATCATCATATCAGAATGATTTCTGAAGGATTATGTGACACTGAAGACTGGAGTAATGATGCTGAAAACTCAGCTTTGATCACAGGGTTAAACATTTAGCAATATATTACATTAAAATCAGCAATATATTATATTAGAAAACAGTTATTTTAAATTATAATAATATTTCACAATATTATTGTTTTTACTGTATTTTTAATCAAATAAATGCAGCCTTGGTGAGCATTAGAGACTTCTTACAAAAACATTTTTACAACAGTGTATAACTACTATATCACAGCTGCAATAAATCAGTATATTCTGGTCTAATCTCCAACAAAAACATGCACACAGAATTCTTACCCATAAAAAGTTTACCATGATAACCACAGTTTCCTCTCACAGATCTCCTTCGGACAGTGTTACACACATTCTGTCACTTTTTATTGCTTTTGTTGATTCAGTAGTGACTAATACCAAGTTACCGCAGTTGAATACAATATAACATGTCTTCAAACAATCAGACCATTAAATGACACTTTTACAGTTCCACACAACCGGGTTGTATCTTGCTGGAGTAGTTCAGCTAGCCAGCACTGTGGCCACTTGTGTGTACTGCCTTTTATTTGACATAACACCCTTCAACAGCCCTCTAACAAGACAAGGGGGCCCCAGTGTACCAGCATAGCCAATACTGAGAACAGATTCAAACACACACACACACACACACGGACAGACACAAGCACTGTTGTGATGACATTCACAGCTGTTCTGTGTCTGTCAGAGCTCCTCAGCGGCTGTTTTGTGTCCTTAGCTAGAAACACTAATGACAGATGCCATATTTCTCTCGCTGGGCCTCATCTGGGCCATGACTCCATGTCTCCTGAACCCCACAGGAGGCTACTGGATCCCCCAGGCAACAAACGGGCTGAAATTATCACACGTAACTGGTCCAACTAGGTCACATGCACAACAACAACAAAATAAAATAATTGACACGAGTAGACGTGGCGGATTTGTTTATAGAAACTCTGGGAACTAATCATAAATGAGATGAAAATAGCAGTAAATCACAGTCACCGGGATTCTCATTTCACCCTTTGAATTATTCCTCGCGTCTTCCTCCCGGATTGGCTCAGGTAGTTTGTTTGACTTCCCATGTTGCGTTAGGAAATAAGTATGCTGAAATTTGTAACGGCAGAGAAGAAACCAGCATGCTTTACAAGCATAAATGTCACTAGGGATGACAAACTGCTAAATCAAATCACAAAACTGTACATGTGCATTGCATGGATTAGGCTGGGGACATCAGTCACTGTTAAACGGCTTTGGACGGAGTCCTTGTGGGCACATATGGTGACAGGGTCACTCTTAAAAGGAGGTTATTTTCTATATAGGTAAATACGGGCCAAGAGGTCCCGGGACGTGCAGGCGCACCAAATATCTATCAATGCAATCCATCACCGCGCCTACCTTTCACCACGGATTTCTATAGGAATTCTCCAGTGTCCCACATAACTGTCCCGGTTGAGTTCAGCCATTTGTAAACAGGCTTTTATTAATAGCCCGGTCGTTAAACCATTAAAGGTCTAGTCCAATGCCATGTGAAGTCTTCTAAATCTTGGCATGATGAAGGAGGTGCACCTGGACCACGAGAAGCATTTGGCAGGTGTGGATGCTAACGCCAGCACGAGGGGAGAGAAGGGATTTGGAGGAGAAACTGAATGGGGATGGGCGACTTTTAGCATACCAATCCTGCCAATAGGACACTACTGTTTGGCAGTGTTGGAACATGCATCTGACAGTAAATATAGTGCAACAGTGGCAGTCCACTTTATGGTTCAGGAAGTATTTTTTGTTTTATTAATGTCTCCTATAGGGATTTTAAAAACAAGTCTTTGTGACTTTGAGCCATGAACCAAGACAATCAGCTACGACACTACCGACTTTGGTTTGAAGCAAAAACATTTTTTATAAAACCGGACATAAAAGCAGTTACAACACTGTGTAATAGAACTACAATCCTATGAAGCATTGCAAACTTGAATTTATAAACGAGAGAGAAATTTAAAACTACCCATTTAAAAATGTTGATTATAGGCTGTATAAAAACAACATATTTTTAGTTTATTGCAAAATATGCATATATTTTCAAATATTTATGTATTTTAATAGTGTAGGGAGGCCGACTCGATTATGTTATTCGCAGTGCGTCATGGGAATGGGAGGAGCTAAAGAGATCCTCTGGCGTGTTTCAACATATATGTATATATATATATATATATTAGAGATGCACGATATAGGCCCATCGGCCACCTTATTGGACCATGTCGTTATTGGACCAATAAGAAAATTTGCCCGATGTATTAAAGCCGATAAATAATAGATTGTTTCCTATAACATAACATACTCCAATGGAATTTCACGTGATGTTGGGCAGAAAAGGCAGTCAGAAAGCCGAGTGCCATGTGTAAACTGCTTTCACAGCTTCACTGCTGGCTTCTGTCAAAACGAGGAGTGTCAACTCTGCCAAACTTAAACACGACATAAATCTGCTACTTGAGCGAGTCAACAGCCCCTCATCTCAGGGACAGATGTGTAAAACCTGGCAGGGGAAACAGACAGGAAGAGATAGAAAGGGTCTGGCAGCAAAGAAAGAGTGTGAGATTGAGCACGGTGGCAGGATGGGCGGCCATTTGCTGGAAATATCAACTGTCTGCTCGCTGTTTACGTTAATGAAGGATGCCACAGAGCTGTTTTGAGAACTGTGTGTGGGCTGGCGGTATTAGTTTCAGCCGTGCAATGATAGAAGGGACAAACGGGGCAAAAATAACTTTAAGCAAACATCCTAGTTTCAACTCAGACTAATCAATTAAACGCAGCCTGTTACGGCCTTCCTCTTGTCTCGAACTGTTTGTTCTCAAAGCATTTTTCTTTTTTTATCCTAATGCACACATACACTTACATCTTTTCTTCATTTTGTCTTGCTTTCCCAAGGCCATTGTACAGGCAAACGTCACAATAAAAGAGTCTGAATCAAAACAGCGTGAAACAAGGTGCTTAAAGCAACAGGACGTGGAAACAAAGCGAGATGAGACACAACTGCATGTGGATGATTAGAAATGAATGGCTGCTGGAGAACAATACCAACAGGCCTCATCAGCAGGGCTTCTCATCCTAGTTCTGCTGGAAATTACTTCCGAATACCCTCCCTGTCAGCGTGTGTGTGTGTGTGTGTGTGTGTGTGTGTGTGTGTGTGTGTGTGTGTGTGTGTGTGTGCGCGCGTGTTTGTTTTCCGGAGGGTTCTGCCTCACCTAAATTGTCAAGCATTGTCGAGAATCAAACACACACATGTCCACGTTCATTATTAGACAAAGAACATGACAAGTTATCGCTGGAGACCACAAAAGACAGCCGAGATTGAAACATGTCTGGCACAATCAGAAACATGGGTTTTGTACAGTGACTCTTTTGAAAACGGTCATGGTCCAAAATTCAACTCATTATAAAAAAGAAAAAAAAAGAAACCCAGTCTGAACAGCAAAAAATAGACTGGCATGCATTCGAAACATGCACACTGAGAATGTTTACATGCACCATCTCACACTGATTATGCTCAATAAATGAATTAAAATATTCCTATCCTATCCTAATATTCCTATCTAAATATATCTGTCTGTCTATTTTTTTCTTTGCATATCAAAATGAATATGCATAGATCAGATCAGACTATGCCCTTCAAAAATATATTTTTTTATACAAATATAAAAAATAATATATATTTTTATGCTATCACATAAGGTGGTAGAAGCAAATGTTGTTATTTTTGAAGAAACTTTTATAATCTTAAATTTAATAATCATTTATTTAAAGGAGACCGCCCCTTTTTGAGACAAGGATTCCGATTTAAAATTACAAAAGGAGTGGATGGATTTTTACCATAATAGGGTGGTTGTGTACACACACAGCGGACACATAATTATGTTCAAAAACAATATAAAAGTGAATTTTGCATAATAGGTCCCCTTTAAGAAAACAGAATCCTGAAAATGAATTCCCTGAGGTAAACATTTATTTATGCTTAATATATGTGTATTATTAATTTTATTAAAAGTAGTTTACAGTTAAGGAATGCTACCACAGGCAGTCAAAACAGTAGGCAAAATATAACCTAAAATATTATTTAATACATTTATGTATTTAAATTACTTAAAATATTTTTTATGAATTTAAGGAGGATTATTTTAATCACCAGATTTAAATAAATACATTTATATTTGTCTCTTTAAGAACAAAACAGAAGAGCCACGTCATCCACCCAGAACTAGAATATCAAAGTCAACACTGAAAGGTAGATGTATCCCATGCTGCTTTGTGGCCGGGGCGTTTTTTTCAGCAAAAGAAAAGGCAGATTAATTAGAATTTGGTTAACAATGCCATGGCTTTCAGATTAATCCATCTGGCCTCTGACCTGTATTGAGCCCAAAATGCTGCCTGGGAAAACGAAGAGAAACCAAAACCACTGCAATGCTGGAACTATCCACCAGTCCTTGAGATAGTTAGAATGTACGAACTCTTAATTGGGGTCATTGGCTCAAACGTTAATTACATCGCATGGCAATTAAGACCACTGCGCACTATGCAACAAACATTGCCTGAGAATTCGTACACAGACAGAACACACATTCCTTCAACATATACAAAGACCAGCAGGATAAGTGAATGCTAATCGGGCTGGACATCTCCCACACACACAAGTACTACTTAACACCCCTAAATAACATCACCCCGTGACACATTCTTCTACACCCTCCCATGAAAAGAATTCCACCAGAACCGATCCTCCCGATCGATAATCCATGTCTGGGACACACACGAACCTGCGGACACGCTACATAAATAAATATGAACTCCATACCCTCCTCAGCCCCATTTCAGTCAAGCCAAAGGACAGAAAACAGACTTAGCTGCCGTGTCAAAGGTCGCCCAAGACTAAATTAGGGAGTCCCATGTGAATGGGGGGACAATTACCCTAAATCCTTCAGTGTCTCTCACACTCCCCTGTCAAAGTGCTGCAAACAGTATAAAAGTGAGGAGCACACCCCCTTTTAGGCTTGTCAGATTGTATATAGTTTATAAACAGAGATGGGAGGGGTCAAAGGTGTTGAGGTGAGGGGTCAGGGAGTAAGAAACGAGAAGATTGAGAGACGCAAACTCTCTAGCTGATGGATAACACTTGGCTTGGGAAGTGGCTCACTGAAAGCTGCGGGACCACACAAAAACCAAGAGAGTTCAAATCTCAATGCCTTTTAATGCCTCATTTAAATCGTATTCAAACACACAATCTACTTATTGTGTGAGACCTCAACATAATGCCCCATTCGGAGAACAATAGCCGGGTTAAATGATTGTTTTAGAGACATTTTAGTGATATTAATTGAGCCTGTGTCAAACATGTCTGTGAAACAAAAAAATTGCAGACCAAATTGTCTCATTTCTGTATCTTTTCCCACAATATTCTTTCAGATTTTTTTAATCTTCATTACTCAGCTAAATGCATTTGGTATCATAAACTAACAATGAACAATACCTTTACATCATGTTTTAATCTTGGTTACTTTCGCTGAATTTATTACGTAACCTTTGGCCCTCTAGCGATTAAAAACCAAAACTGCATGCATTTTGCAGAAGAACATTGTTTTGGTTGTGCTTCGGCTCTGTGTGACCATGCAGATGAATATGGTTATCCTTCTGCTCATAAAACATTCACTACTAGGCTTAAGAGATATAACCAGTTTAGATGCTGACTAGCTGAAGACGTTACTGTAGCTTTACCCATTAGTAAACACGGTACTTTCTTGAAAATAAATTCCAGCACAGCTCTACAACAACCATAATATTTTTGAACAAATCATCACTTGATTTATTAATGAATTAATTCGTGTGAATGATTCACTGACTCACTCATTAAGAGAATCACTTGATTCATTAATAAATTAGTCAGTGTTTTGAATGGATCGATTACTGAATGATTCAATGATTCGCTCATAAAGAGTCACTCAGCCGATAAAATGTGAGGGTCGGAACTAACTTTTGTATATTTTATAAATGTAATAAGAACAAATAGGCTATATTTGAATGAATATAAAATACAATTATCTTTAACCTAGATTAATAAATGTTTTAAAAATAGGTGTTCATTGTTAAAGGGATAGTTCACTTTGAAATTAATTTTTGGTATGTTTTAGCTTACCTCAAGGGCATCCAAGATGTAGGTGTCTTTGTTTCCGCAGTAGTTTCAATTTTGATATTTTTAGGTCAAACCGTTCTTGTCTGTCAGTCATATAATGCAGGTCTATGGTCACCACCTCAAAGAGCATGCACAGAGAAGTCCAAATTAAACATGATTTAATGACTCGTAAATGTAAGTACACATTGATGGCCTAAGACACGAAACGAGCGGTTTGTGTGAGAAAACGAACAGTATTTATATCGTTTTTACCTCTTGTAACGCACAGACCGAAGCGCCCGCGCCCTCAGATCACTTGGACGTGACTGTGATTACAAGAAGTAAAAACGATATAAACACTGTTCGTTTTCTCACACAAACCGCTCGTTTCGTGTCTTAGGCCATCAATGTGTACTTACATTTACGAGTCATTAAATCATGTTTAATTTGGACTTCTCTGTGCATGCTCTTTGAGGTGGTGACCATAGACCTGCATTATATGACTGACAGACAAGAACGGTTTGACCTAAAAATATCAAAATTGAAAATACTGTGGAAACAAAGACACCTACATCTTGGATGCCCTTGAGGTAAGCTAAAACATACCAAAAAATAATTTCAAAGTGAACTATCCCTTTAATTCATAATACTGTACCCAGTGCACCAGTTTTGAATTTGCACAAACAATTCACATTGTATTTCATGCCGTCATTTGACAAATAAAAAAATACAACCGATATAATAAAAGAAAATTTGTTTCATACCAAAAATCAAACTGTTGTATGTGTTGCATAGTGAGCTGTGTTCATGGTCATCAAATGCACACTGACACACACTAGAGTTGCTAGGTGATCCTCAGACAAATAGACCATCTGAACATCCCTCAGTTCGCTAATGGAACCCGAACATGGACTCGAAGCACTCTTAAGATGGGACCAGAGACAAACACAATGAAATTAGAGGTGAAGGTTACTCTGTCAGAGTTACATTTATCTCAAATGTGTCAGTAATCACAGGGGTCTGAAAGCACCGTGAGCTCTTAAATTAATCAAAATTGCAGCACATCATCTAATGTTCCAGACGGCAGGCAGATGCCTTTATCTCGGGAGCATAATTATGAGCTAAATGTGCCGTAATGTGCCTCAAGGTTTCTCAAGCTAGTATCATACATTTAGATTTTTTTTTCGTAAGGTGGTGTTTACCTGTTGTTAATCCATAGCACTGTTTGGCTGTTCAAATGGTGTTTGAGGTGCAGTTACAAATGGTGCATGTGATTAAATGTATCGAGTGGGATAATTGACTTGAATATATGATATGGAGAATTTATTTATAAGAGGATCATGCCATTTTTTTTATCTTTAAACTTGAACAAACAGATATTTATGTTGGCAAAATGATACCAAATGCATTAACTAATATTGACAAAAATGATTAATATTTATTGCAATGTGACAATACCCAGTGATCTTGATCCACTGAAAATATCCATTGTTGAATTTTAACTAAGTATCTGGCACTGTATGCAGAAGTTTCCATCGGCACGTGTCAGCGCTAACAATGAATAAGCTAGCTTGCAGTTGATTTTTTGACTTTGGCCTATACACAGAGGAAACACAACAATGTTTGTGGGCCAATCACAGAGAGGTGCCGTCAGCAGTGTGGAGAGATTGTAGCATTGCATGATGGATCCTTCCCTCCCAGAGGGGTTCGAGTCAGGCTCGGGAAACCGGCCACGGTTTAGGGAGCTACACTCGCGTTAACATTAACACACACACAGTTTCAGCTGAAAGATTTCCCCACGGGTCTAATCCATCTCACTTTGGTCCGCAAACACGTCTCCAGACAGTGCATGAGAGCATTGCAGAGCATAAGAGAGGAATATCTAGCAGAAGAGTCTGTTTGGCTTAATGCTGACCAAGAACGATGCAGCACTATGGGCTAATAAATGATAATGTTTGAAATATATATATATAAATATATTTCAATGTAGTGTTATGTTTTCGTTCAAAATGCTGACTAATGTATCAATGAATCAACTGATTTTATGAACAAGTCAGTGAGTCATTCACTCAAATGAACTGATTAACAAATCAAATGATGATTTGTTCAAAAACACTGATTCATTCATGAATGAAAGAAGTGACTGTCTTTATAAGGGAGTCAGTGAATCATTTACTCAAACGACTTGTTCAAAAACACTGATTCATTCATTAATGAAAGAAGTGACTGTGTTTATAAGGGAGTCAGTGAATCATTCACTCAAACGACTTGTTCAAAAACACTGATTCATTCATGAATGAAAGAAAGAAGTGACTGTTTATAAGGGAGTCAGTGAATCATTCACTCAAACGACTTGTTCAAAAACACTGATTCATTCATTAATGAAAGAAGTGACTGTGTTTATAAGGTAGTCAGTGAATTATTCACTCAAACGACTTGTTCAAAAACACTGATTCATTCATTAATGAAAGAAGTGACTGTGTTTATAAGGGAGTCAGTGAATCATTCACTCAAACGACTTGTTCAAAAACACTGATTCATTCATGTATTCAAAACAACAGAACTCTTGCTTGTGCGACATTGTTTAATACTATTGTTCATTTATATTGTTCATATTGCAAACGTTAATTTACACAACTTGAAGTGTGTAAAAATTATCATAGATTAATAAATGCCGTAAAAGTAATTACGATTCAAACATGATGTAAAAGTATTGTTCATTGTTAGTTTATGATATCAAATGTATAATATAACTTAAACTCATTATTGTGATGGTAAAATGTGACTTTAAAGTGCATAATAATTGTGATTATCTGAAATACTGCACATTAAAATGATTCATTATAATATTGTAAATACTACAATATATTGTTATATTCATTGAAATTCCTTATGGCAAAATGTGACTAGAATTAAAAGTGCACAACAACCCTGAATAAATCAAATATTACATTAAATAACAGTAATGAAAGGAATATTTAATAACCATGACAGGCCTACATGCAATAAAAAAAATGGAAGTACATTACACCAGAAAAAAACTATAAAAGTTGAGTTTAACTTTGCTGTACAACAGGGAAACAAAGTCGGTGATTGTATTGTATATCTCGCTGCATTTTTTTATGGCTAAGCACATAACCGCTCATTGGGTCATGTGTCGAGGTGCTTCGTTACAGAACATCCCCTCTGTTCCTGATCTGTTGCGGTTCAATCCCCGTATCTTCTTCCAGTTAAGTCCTTCCGACTCAGACTGTCCATCACAATGGGCACAACTGGTGGAATAGACAGGAGCCACAATGGTTCCTTGTTTCCCGAGCGGGGCAGCAGTTGTTCCCACAGAGGCGATTAGACGACACCTCTGCGGGTCCGGGATAATTCCTCATCCACTGCCACTGGAAGGGATTAAGCAGCAGAGTGATGGAGCGCTCTTATCTCGCCTCACACTGATAAATCAGGTGCGAACACAAACCACTGCTTCAACAGATCCACGCCGAGGGAACGGTCAGCGCAGATAGCAGAGCTGCTGGAACACACGCCAGACCAACGAGCCACTCTTAAACAAAAGCCTGTGTGTGTTTAAAAAAATGCCCATTTGCTCAAGTCTCGCCGCTTCAAGGTATTAACAGGCTGAGGATTACGGCTGTTGACTTGGCCTGGAAGAGAAGCAGAATTCTGTGGTTGTTATGGTGGAAAGGCCTCACACGTTGGGCTGGAAGTACAATGGGGCCCTGGTTTTTAATATCAGATTCTCTGCAAAATCACATTTTTGGCATTTGACACACAGCTAATTGCCATAGAATTCTTTTCAATACATGATTGTTGATGATTGTCTGTTACAGTGGCAGTCACATTTACTTTATTCAGTGAATTTACACACAAAATTCAGTCATTTCAATACTGTTTTTCACGTGAAGGCACACGATTTCTCCATGGAGATTTCGCAACTGGTTAAAGTTGGTTGTGTCGATTTCGACACGCTGACAAACAGAAAGTTGCTCGGTTTCAAAGTGACTTGTGTGAGCTGTGCTTTACACATCGATAAACAATAGACAATGGACCGTTTTGCCTGCAGAACATTTCCTAATGTGACCTTAAGCCTAAAACACAAGAAGTCATTCATTCAGATTTTACTTGGAATTATATATATATATATATCCCATCAGTTTGTTGTTTGGATGGCAAAATGTGACTTTAAAATACACAATAATTGTGATTATCACCAATATTATATTTTGAAATTATGTATTATAATTTTTTAATATGTCAATATGATTACACAAAATTAAATATACAAATATTTTATATAAAATTAAATGTGTAAGAAAAAAAATTTCATCATATCGTCACATTTGCATAAATTCCTACTAATAATTTAAAGTGAACAATAATCACAGTTGTCTCAAATATTAAAAGGCGAATACTTAATCGTGACAGCCTTACTTGCAAGATAAGTGCATAACACTGGTAAAAACAATGACAGTTATGGACACTTCACTTAGTTTAACTTAGACAGGACACTTACTGTAAACTACATGCCAATACATGTCTCAAAACTACTCAATATGAATACGTATCAATCTGCTTCGCATCCTCCAATAGGACATCTGCTCTCCACAGCATGAAGACAAGATGACCAAGAGATGATCTGCTAAAACAAGCAGACAGCTGAAACAACTCGAGTCTGAGGGCCGACATACCTCTTCCCAGAACAAAGTTGGCTTTAAGTACCCAATTCCCCAAGGGCTGGGAAATCGAAACTGCTGGATGAAAGCCCTTAATATATTTCATAACAGTGTCATCTCCGACTGCAGATGAATAAAAACAGAGCAAAAGGGCCATACATGAATCCCTGACAGTAGCTCTTTGTGTATGTTGAGCTATTCTACCAAAGTACTGTTATGCTTTCTCTGGACAGAAGGGCTCAGTTCCTCTACTCCTCTATCCTGCACACATTTGGCCCTCTGTTATGAGTCTTCATGCCTCAGAAGATTCAAAACAGACAAAAGTGAGGCTTGAGTAACTTAAAGAAACAGAAGAAACCAATCAATGAGACTAAAGGTGTTCACACTAGAAGTTCGGCTCGCTTGGTTCTGAATTAAAAAAGAAAATAATACATTTAGTCTTGGTTCGCTTAGCGTTCACACTGCCATTTTTAACATTGAACCTAAAGACACAAAACGCAAAATAGCTTTCATGATGTATATTCTGTGCCAAAACTTAGCAAACATCCAAAACAAAGCTGTGTGCTGGGCTAAATGTGCTTGTTGTATGTGTGAATAAAACTCAGGATATTTTGACCAGCTGAGAACTTGCAAAAAGCTTAGAAAAAAGGGTAAATGAGTCAAAACAGCTGCAGGAATCCCTGTCACACACACAAACAAAGATGCAAGTAAACTGTGGCTCAAACGCCTGTACCGAACTGTAATAGGCAACATTGCGACTATAATGAGAAAAACCAGGTGGGCTTGAGCTTTCTGTCCTTTTTAGGGTTGCATCTTTTGAAATCACACCCTGTTTTTAGTTTGTTTAGATGTTTTTGGTCCATGTTGCGTTCATATTTCAGTCGATCCGCACCAGAGTTGGTTAGGAAGCAGATCGAGACCCACTGAAAAGGTTGGTCTCGGTCTGCTTATCTAGTGCGCGCCAAGGTTCGAATGGCAGCGTTCTATTCAAATGAACCGCACAGGAGTCCAGAGAGGTAAACGCACACTAAAACACATTTTAAGACTTGGAAACACAACCAAAAGCGACTTTAAACCCCAAGCACATCAAGTTACGTATGATCTGCTTCTACTATTTAATCTTTAACGGCTACACTTGACGGACAGTGTGCTGTGACATGGAGCAGACAGCATGATCATACTGCGTGTGATTTATGCTAATACAGGATTAGCTGAATTACAGCAATCTTTTGCAATAAACAGTTTGCATTTATCAGCTGTTGTGTTGCATTTATCTTGTCAGGGGTAAAAAAAAGGCAATACAGAAAGGGTTACACCCACGGGCTTATCTGACCCCCTTATGAAATGAAATGCATAGATTCTCTGACAGTGGCGTAAGTGTTTGGGGAGTTAGCAATAATAAATATCCAAGCAGAGAGCAGCAATCCGATAAAGACCAATACGGCGACTGTGAGTGCAGAGCGCTGGAACAGCGAAACCAATCTTCCTCTCTAATCGCCAGTCAAATCCTCTTGTTTTCACACTGATATGCAATTCATTAGTACGCTAGAGTGAACTGAAACCCACTTTTCTCAAGCGGTGAGGACTCATTGATTTACGCCAGGGCGGTTAACTCTGGCGGCTTATCAAAACTTATCATCTAATGAAATAAATTAATAAAGCAGGATCCTTGCGCAAATATCTGTCTGCCAGAGATAAGATGCCATAAAATGTGCGCTGGCTTGTGAAAGAGTGTAATGGTGGTCTTAAAGACGGGGAATTGTAATGTACTCCCTGGAGATGAACTCTGCGGGACTCATTTTCACCATCCAGTGATCACTGTCTGACCAAGCAATTACCTTCATCAAAGCATTTATTATGGACAAGGACACTCATGGATGCTTACAGGGATACACAGATTTGAGTACAAGGGATGAACATATCGTCGCAGTCGGGTGGAAGCATCATATCACCAAAACCGCTACTTTTCAGGAAATTAAAAAAACTGTGATATTATTTGATCAAAAACAAGCTTAAATGGAGTTACAAGGTTGTTGATCAGCAAGTTTTAGAGAATTTAACACATATGTGTTTTCACTTCATTCACGATAGAAGGGAGGCGGAGTTACAAGGTTTGACCGACAGTTTGAGGATCCAATGGAGTAACAAGGTTTAGTCACAAGCTCTTTCAAGTACTTTTCATTGGTTAAATATTTGCAAAACCCACAGACAGATTTAATCGGTGACCAATACTAAGGATTTATGGAAAAAATTACGAAAGATAGAGATACAATGTTTCCGCCCGACAGCAAAGATATGTATATACACTGACTCACCTAAAGGATTATTAGGAACACCTGTTCAATTTCTCATTAATGCAATTATCTAATCAACCAATCACATGACAGTTGCTTCAATGCATTAAGGGGTGTGGTCCTGGTCAAGACAATCTCCTGAACTCCAAACTGAATGTTAGAATGGGAAAGAAAGGCGATTTAAGCAATTTTGAGCGTGGCATGGTTGTTGGTGCCAGACGGGCCGGTCTTAGTATTTCACAATCTGCTCAGTTACTGGGATTTTCACGCACAACCATTTCTAGGGTTTACAAAGAATGGTGTGAAAAGGGAAAAACATCCAGTATGCGGCAGTCCTGTGGGGGAAAATGCCTTGTTGATGCTAGAGGTCAGAGGAGAATGGGCCGACTGATTCAAGCTGATAGAAGAGCAACTTTGACTGAAATAACCACTCGTTACAACCGAGGTATGCAGCAAAGCATTTGTGAAGCCACAAAACGCACAACCTTGAGGCGGATGGGCTACAGCAGCAGAAGACCCCACCGGGTACCACTCATCTCCACTACAAATAGGAAAAAGAGGCTACAATTTGCAAGAGCTCACCAAAATTGGACAGTTGAAGACTGGAAAAATGTTGCCTGGTCTGATGAGTCTCGATTTCTGTTGAGACATTCAGATGGTAGAGTCAGAATTTGGCGTAAACAGAATGAGAACATGGATCCATCATGCCTTGTTACCACTGTGCAGGCTGGTGGTGGTGGTGTAATGGTGTGGGGGATGTTTTCTTGGCACACTTTAGGCCCCTTAGTGCCAATTGGGCATCGTTTAAATCGTTTAAGGTAGTTCTGAAGGCGAAAGGGCGTCCAACAGTATTAGTATGGTGTTCCTAATAATCCTTTAGGTGAGTGTACAGTATATAATGTTCAATGGAAACCTCAAGATTTAAAATATGCATTAAAATAATGTATGCACTCACTTGTACGTGAATAAATGCCTCATTCGGGGGGACAATAAGAACAAACTACCATGGATTAAATTCCTACCGCATCAAAGTCATGTGACTGACTACACTAAAATACAAGCAATTTATTATTTATAAATATAATTTAATAAAATTAAATAAATGTATTAACTAACATTGTATAAAAATTAATTTATAATAAAAAATTAAAACAAAAATAACAAAATATAATGTATATATACAGTATATATAAACATTAAAATATTTATAAATACATTTTAGTGAATTAAATTATTTTTAAATAATAAAAATACATTTCAATTAAATCCAATAATAATATTAATAAAATAAAACATTTCATACAACTTCCACTTTTATTAAAACTGTGGTTATTTGCTAATTATTTTGTTATATTTAAATTTTCATAAAAAAAAGCTTATAATGGATGACAGCAGTGTGGATGTATATAGAATAAAGCTAATGCACCTGGGAAACATCAGAAGCTGTGCATGAACAGGTGAGCTAGACCTCCTAGGCAAAAAAAAAAAAAAAAAAAAAAAAAAAAAAAAAAAAAAAAATTACCCTTCAAGATAAGTCCCGTCTATTCCCTTGAACGGCTGAACAGAGCCAAGTCCAGCAGCCAATAGACCACCCTGAGAAATAAGACAAAACCATTGATGTTGATGTAGTAAATCAAACCCCACAGGATGAGTCTTCACACTCCATTTCAGGAAGCATCAGAGCTAGAGGGCAAATCTGGACATCAAAGTCTCTCAGCATATGGTCCAAAAGACCATTAAAAAGAACTTATGTATGTAACAGTTAAAACTGCACATCTATTATTTCCACATTTTGGCTGCAACCTGAAATTGACCTGGCGCTTTCAAGCTTTTTTTGCACACTGTGATCAGTAGTGTGGAGTACTTACACAACGCTGTGCTTGCCCAGGACTGCACTTATTTGCCAACAGCAAATAACAGCGTGTGCCCCATTTGTGCCATCTCCTCTGGGCAAACAAAGCACCCTATCGTCACAATGACAGTGTTTGGAGATCACTGGAGTGGCCATCAAACAGCCCTGAGCGCACAGACACAGAGCAAGTGAGAGAATGATGACACAAAATGTCACTTTGAAACTCCAATCACCTCTTACATTCGCATTAGCCAAATGTCTCTGACTATTACTGAAAAACTTCTGGTCACTGCCAATCGCTGTGAATGCCCCTTAAAGGGACAGTTTGCCCAAAAATGAAAATCCTCTAACTCACCCTCATGCCGTTCCAACAAAATCTCATGGCAATTCGAAACTAATTTACGTTTTGGAGATTGCGTTTTTGTATGATTAACATTGTACAAATTCAAATGAAATCACCACCTCGTAACATCAGTTTGGCCATTCAAAACCTGTATAACTTCCTTTCTTCTGAAGAACACAAAAAGTAGTGCTTTTGCACACTGAATGAAAATTATGCTTTGGACCCCATTGACTTACATTGTATGGACAATAAACACATTTTAAAAATGCTCCTCGAAAAATGCAGTCATGCAGATTTGTGAGACGAAGATGATGACAAAATTGTCATGTTTTGTGCGCACTATCCCTTTAACGTGTCAGTATGTTCACATCAGCACATAGCATAAGATCTCTTGGCTTTTTCCCTCCTCGTGTGGATCTGGTGTCAGACATTAAATCGTCTGAGGGTGCTGGCGTTAGCTGGGTGTGCGCCAGGGAAGAGAGGGAGACCCGGAGGATGGGTCTTCTGGGATGTGTCTCGGCTGGCAGACCCACAAAGACTACCAAATACAGACAGACACGCAAACAAGCGCATTCTTCGACACGCACACACACAGACCGACCCGTTCTGAGAGTTGCCAGCTGTCTGACGTGCTTTCATCAGACTACAAACCACCTGTCTTCTTATCTTCTCCATGCAAGCACAGCAAGCTTTCAGCTTTCCCCCTTCTCCCTCTCTCACTATTTCGAACAAATTGATGTTCTAAAAATGTTTTCCAAACATTCCGTTTTGGTGGTGGGAATGTTAAAATGTACTGTTTTTGCAGTTTCAAATGTACTAATGCGAGTACAGTTAGGTAAAGTTAGCATAACGTTAATAATATGATTATTAATAATGTTCTACAGTACAAACTTCATACAATATCTATTAACATTTATCCATGAGGTTTTAATTCAATCATGACATGTGAGTGTATATATTATATAGTATATATATATATATATATATTTGTATCTTCTATACATATACACATGTATATGTATATATCCTGATTGCTTACATACATATATATACATATAAAATCAAACAGGATTTGATTGGATTCTGAAATGTAAGCATACCATACCAGACATTTTAATAATAATAATAATAATAATAATATGATATTTTATATAAAATAAAGTATGTATTGATTAATTATATACTTGTATATACTTTATCTAGGCTATATATTCATGAACAATTATTGTGAAAATTTTATTGTGAAAATGTTCAAATAATGTTCAGTTCCCAACATCTACATTATCATAGGTTATAGCAATGTTTTTGGAATGTTTGGGGAAACTATTGTCCCAAATCTTTGACCACACGTCTATCTGCATCACACAACTATTCTTATCTTCTATTTGTTTTCTTTCAGCGATTGCCTTTGAACCGTGCGCCAAGCCGTTTCTGGGTAATATCCCACATGTTCTGACACTGGGCTGATTTAGACATTTTCTGTATGCTAGCGTTTGGGGCGGGACGGTCAAAAGGAATGGCAGGGGTGGTTATGGGATCACGGAGGGTGATGGAGGGGTCGTGTCCCTTATTGGCTCTGACATTACAATAAGATAAGCGATGACCAATCGAGGGCAGTGTCTGCTGGAGGGTCAAGGTCTGAGTGTTTCACCTCTCTATCTCTCCTCATTTTTCTTTCCGCCATCATCCACTGTTTGCCTCCGTGTCAACGGAGCGTTTACGTGCGGACAGGGTGAGATTTGCCAGACCAGAACGAAAGCGCCAGCCTAGAAGGGACGCAAACAGTCCTGGAATACTTACCGTTGCGGGTGGAAGGAAAGTTTCCCAAACAAGTCTTTAGCAGCACACGCTGTTTACCGAAGAGCCGCCCCCGTACCGAGTCGGCGGTGTCCAAACAGTGGATGATGTTGATGCACGCGATGACAAAGGTCAAAGGGCAAGCGGGTCTGAGCGAATAGGGATGTGTGCTAGACGGCTGTGCTAAATGCACCGTGAATGGCACCCGGTGCCGGGCGGGCACATTAAAAAAACCGAGATGTGCAGTTTCCAGGTAACGGAGGCGTAAAGTGTGTGTGACAGGTCAAGCTAATGGGCCGTGGCTCCTCTGAGAAAACACGAACACACATCTAAATGCACAGAGACTGATGGTCAGGCCAGCTGTCGATGAGAAAGCAGGATGTGGAGCTTATCGGAAGCTAGTTTCCGATGAGCGTCAGCAGATTTCGGGTTACTGTGGGCCACTAAGCTAAATGAAACCCTAAAATTAGGTCAAAATAGGCATAAATCACCACAAATCACCCCAAACATATAGACACATGACATATATGTGGCTGTCAAACGATTAATCGCGATTAATCGCATGATCCAAAATAAAAGTTTGTGTTTACATAATATATGTGTGTGTACTGTGTATAATTATTTTTAATACATAAATACCCACACATGCATGTGTATAAGAAATATTTGCATGTATATACTGTATATAGACTGAATGTAGCCTATATATAATGTATATTTTATATAAATATAAACATTTTATATATAAATAACATAATTTTCTTAAATATATACATGTGTGCATTTATATACAAAATAATTCTACACAGTACACACACATATGTAAACACAAACTTTTATTTTGGATGTGATTAATCGTGATTAATCGTTTGACAGCCCTAATATATATATATATATATATATATATATAGACACATATATAGACACACACACATATATATATATATACACTGTATATATATATATATATATATATATATATATATATATAAAGGTGAGATTGTGTGTATATGTACATATAAACATATGCATATGCATTTATATATATATATGTATATATATATATATATATACACATAGCCATTTGAGTGAATAGCCGCTATGAAACAGAAGTAGTGACAGATTTTTCTTTCTTATTGTGACATACATCCAATTGTAAAAAATGTAGAGTCTGGACTTGGTTCTATGCATCAGTTGTTGATTGGATGTTGAGATGTGGGCGTGTGGGAGTTAATGATCGGAAAAGTCCTGCATACGTCACCAGAGAGAAGGTTAAAAGTTAAAAATGTGCACAGATAAATTGTTCTCAATAATATCTCAGCTATAGTAAACAACAATCAATTCCCAATGGACAAAATCAATTCCCGCCCCATTTTGTCCTGTTTGAGAAGCCGTTTCACTCAGAATAGGAAAGAAAAGACTGTCGCAACTTTCGTTTCATGCTAACTTTCAAGGGACAGTAACTATTACTTCTCAACTCAAGTCTATTCAAGCAAGCTTAACAATAAACGACAGGAGTTTACGCACTGCAATGCCTCCAAGCTAGCATATTAAACATGCTAAACATGCTCTAACAGGTTTTCTCCCTCGTTCTCTCTCACTTTCCCGTTCAGAACTTCTACTTTCGCAGCAGCTCGGATATCAGTCAGGTCCAATCCACTGAGGTGGACACAAATTTACACGCTACTTATAAGCCTTGGGGGGTTGTCTGATTGAATTCTCTTCACCCTCATCCAACTGCGATTAACTTATCCCCTCCTCCTCCACCGGACGTCCTTCTACGCTGCCCCAGTGCATCTCTGTCAGCCAATCAATAAGCTATTATGGCTCCCAAACAGCAGGTGAAATTAACTTATAGCAGTACCTGCAGACTCGGCACTCTAGTAATCCTGTTGGAAAGGGTCTAATGAGGGCGAGCAGGCCACAGCAAAGGCGCATTTCAATGACACCAACACACACACCTGCAACGAAACCCGCAGCTGTGTTGGGAAAGCAAGGACCGTCCTTGAGGACACCTGCACTGCACTGCGGATAACTGGGGAGGAACTCCAAACATTATTACAGTTCCCACCGGTGTTTGCTCATATTTCTGCCTGTACGATTTACACAAGATCACTGCACTCGGTGCCCCTTAAAACCCTAGTTTCCACCAAGTATGCAGTTATTTTTGGTGCTTTAAAACTGTGGTAACTTGGTTACACATGTTAATTTACGATTGAACTGAAGTAACAATAATTTTAATGGTATTCTAGCGGAAACTGTGGTTACCATGGCATTTTTGTTTAAAGACACAAATAACTACGTATGCTCTAAAAATGTGGTTGCAACTTTCAAATCTGGCAGAAATACTGAGGCTGGCGCCTACCGTTTAAGTCTTACTGACAGTATTAAATGGCATTTTATCATTTATGCACCCTGACTCAACATTCAGATTTGTTTGCTTTCTTTTCCAGGAAATGTCAAATTTGAACTCTAAACGGTAATAAGATTTATCCATGTAAAAAAAAAACACACACAAAGAAACACCACAGTATTAGCATTTTGACGTGTACCATAGCAATACCATGATTTTGTTTTGAAAGAACTCTCTTATGCTTACCAAGGCATCATTTATTTGATCAAAAATACAGTAAAAACAGTAATATTGTGAAGTTCGGTGAAGTATGGGAAATAATATTCTATTTTAATATATTTTAAAATGTTATTTATTCCTGTGATAGCAAAGCTGAATTCAGCTCTTTTGGGATATTTACCATAATGTTTTGATGTTACCTTGGTTTTGCTATTTAATGGGTTTTTTTTTTTTTACATGTCCAATAAATAAATAAAAAGGGTTTTACCATGGTAGATGTACAAAACATTTTATTGCTACAGTACATGTATCATGACTTTTGAACATGCACCACATACTATGGGTATTCTTCTAAGTGAAAATAATTGATTTATGCCTTAAAATAGCTTGAATGTAACTCTACGCTCTTGCTTCATTTAGTATACGCGGTTCTATAAATATGCAAATGAGCCCCGCCTCCACTCACTCACTCCAGCTCAGAGATTCACTCGGCAACTCACTGAAAAAAATGTTATGTTGATTTTACTTAATTTTATTATGTCAAGGGGTTGCACGAAATAAAATTATCTAAATCCAGATATATTTTTTAAGTTAAGTGTACTTATATTTTGTAAACTGGTTATACTTATATTTTATTGTTATACAATTATATTTATAAATTTAGCTAAATTATTATGAGTTGAATTTACTCCATTTTTTCAAGAATCAGCCTGTGAATCTCCATAATGGTGACAATTATAAAGCATGCTGCAGTTAAAATAAAATTCAGTGATTCAAGTTAAATGATTGTGAATGAATGATTATTAAATAACAACCAATGGCATCAGACTACCTTTTCTATATGCTCATGGCTGTTATAACTCAGTCAGGTACAACAGTCAAACAAAAAATGTAAAGGTAATGAGTTAAGGGTCAAGCCCCAACTAAAACAAACACTAATCTCCATAATGGTGACACAAATCCTTCAGTGATTCTGCTTGTTAACATCAGGTATCTTCAATGTTGGCAATAAAAATAAAGACTTATTACTTCTTCTTTGACGTCTGTCTGTTATTTTTGTTTAAAATGCATAGGGATTTTGTATTGAACATAGCTCTGGATAACAGTGTCAAGGGGGCGGGGTCATTTTACTCAGACGACCAATCAGTCTCTCTCAGTTTACTCATTTGAAAATGGTTAACTTTTAAGGAATTATTTTGATTAATTATTACTCAATTGTAATGTGTTAAATTTAAATAATAATATTGCCTGTAATCTTTTGCCACAATTTTAAATTAAACATATTTTTTTCTAATTACTTTTAATTGAATAAAATTAACTTGTTTTAAACAAGGGCAGTGAATTTGAAAATTACCAATAAAAAATAAGTAGGATTAAATAACACATTAAAATCAGTGAAATTAACCAGATAAAAACATGTAACATTTACAAGGGGTCAGAATCACTGAAAAAAAATGATTCTGACCCCTTGTAAATGTTACATGTTTTTATCTGGTTAATTTCACTGATTTTAATGTGATTTCACTGATTTTACTACGTAGTAAACGCTACAGTAAATACTGGTTTAATTCAGCCAAATATGTTTGAATCAGAAACTGATTCAGAAGAAGAAGAGCGAATTATACAGGCTCGTCTACAAGTCGATGTATCAGAATGGTGATGTGTTTTATGTAACGCTCTTTACAACGTCGGACCCATAACGGTAATTAATATGATTAGCCTTTGGCTCGACTACGTTATCAAACAGCTAATAATGTGTTGCTAATGTTACACAAACCATGTTCACATTCTCCTCAGAGTCAGACAGCTGCCTTCTAAAAATCAGCATCCTTAGAAATAATGACAGGAAAAGCCCCGCCCACACGTTGACAGGATTGGTTACATGTTTGTGACGGTAGTAAACAGGGGCGGTTTCAAACCGCATTTTTGAGACTGTCTTTGGTTCACTGCAGTTTTAAGGAGAAAATAAACTGATGAATTTGCACATGGTTTGTCTTAAAGCATATTTAAAACACCGCATAGACAAACAAACAACATTAAAAACTTGATTTTCACCACAGGGGGTCTTTCATTTGTTTTTCTCCGTCTCATAGCCTGACACACTGACCCTCAAAATCACTGCCGTCACCTGATCCACATTCACTGTTCAAATTAAATCAGTCCAGTCACCCCGGGCAGAACCAGAAAAAACCTTCCCCAAAAACCCTTTTCAAAGGTTTCTTTCAGACAGCTCTCTCGTCTTTATCCCCCCCCCTCCCATTCAATCATTTCATCCACGTTCTTTGTGTCTTTTCTTTATGGTCGCGCGGTGTGGGGTTACGCAGGAATGTTACAGTTTCACAGCCACACCCAGATCCGAGGGAACGACGGCAGGCGGACAAAGGAGGCCGCTGTGAGTGTTTGTGACATTTTCAGACGGCTCGTCTAGCCGCTACAGCTGTTTTGACAGCGATATGACAATTTCATCTCTTTCCTGCAAAAACGCAGCGAGAAACCTTTTCACAGCACGCCAAAATGGACTCGGAAATGCATCGGTGAACCTGTAATTCAACATTTCTGAGATGCATCAACCTATGCAAACACCATTAATCTAGTCAAGCTCTAGTTAAAATGTAAATGTATTCAACCTGTGACTCTAACAAGCTGAACGACATGTAACAGTGCTAATTGGGAATTCGTTTTAGTGTCTGCCACTTCAATTCAGAGGTTCAACAGTGAGATATAGGAAGTTAGCAGACTGGATCTGTTTTGATTACGGTCACTTTTATCTGATTTGTGACTGAAACTGTTCCAAGGTCAGAGTCACGCCATGTCGTAATGTCCTTTCCAGAAGGATTAGCACCATAGCCGCCGTGCCTCAAAGAGTGGCAAGCTAAGCCAAACGCATCTCTCCTCCGCCAGATCTCTATCTGGGTCAGGGGTTCAAGCTGGCCTCGCCATTCAAACTATTACAGCTACGTGTGTGACAGGAGTGTGTCTGTGTATGTCCATTCATTTCTTTACTCTTTGTTTGTCTCTCACTCGTTCTGTGGCAATCTAGGGATCATGAATGGGGACTTACAGACACTATAAAAGATCTGATATACAGTCCAGTGTACAGTGACAATTGTTCAGAATTTATGAATTTTCTACACAAAATTGCAGCTTCATACTCTTTTTTCATCAGTCCCAAAAAAAGATCTTGTTCTATTGCATGTTTTCCTCAATCTACAACTATTTATACAAAGTTTCAATTTCACATCTTTGCATTAAAATCACATCAATATCATATTTATATATATATATATATATATATATATATATCAATATCATATTTATATATATATATATATATACACTCACCGGCCACTTTATTAGGTACACCTGTCCAACTGCTCGTTAACACTTAATTTCTAAGCAGCCAATCACATGGCGGCAACTCAGTGCATTTAGGCATGTAGACATGGTCAAGACAATCTCCTGCAGTTCAAACCGAGCATCAGTATGGGGAAGAAAGTTGATTTGAGTGACTTTGAACGTGGCATGATTGTTGGTGCCAGAAGGGCTGGTCTGAGTATTTCAGAAACTGCTAATCTACTGGGATTTTCACGCACAACCATCTCTAGGGTTTACAGAGAATGGTCCGAAAAAGAAAAAACATCCAGTGAGCGGCAGTTCTGTGGGCGGAAATGCCTTGTTGATGCCAGAGGTCAGAGGAGAATGGCCAGACTGGTTCGAGCTGATAGAAGGGCAACAGTGACTGAAATAACCACTCGTTACAACTGAGGTATGCAGCAAAGCATTTGTGAAGCCACAACACGCACAACCTTGAGGCGGATGGGCTACAACAGCAGAAGACTTCACCGGGTACCACTCATCTCCACTACAAATAGGAAAAAGAGGCTACAATTTGCAAGAGCTCACCAAAATTGAACAGTTGAAGACTGGAAAAATGTTGCCTGGTCTGATGAGTCTCGATTTCTGTTGAGACATTCAGATGTTAGAGTCAGAATTTGGCGTAAACAGAATGAGAACATGGAACCATCATGCCTTGTTACCACTGTGCAGGCTGGTGGTGGTGGTGTAATGGTGTGGGGGATGTTTTCCTGGCACACTTTAGGCCCCTTAGTGCCAATTGGGCATCGTTTAAATGCCACGGCCTACCTGAGCATTGTTTCTGACCATGTCCATCCCTTTATGGCCACCATGTACCCATCCTCTGATGGCTACTTCCACCATGTCACAAAGCTCTAATCATTTCAAATTGGTTTCTTGAACATGACAATGAGTTCACTGTACTAAAATGGCCTCCACAGTCACCAGATCTCAACCCAATAGAGCATCTTTGGGATGTGGTGGAACGGGAGATTCGCATCATGGATGTGCAGCCGACAAATCTGCGGCAACTGTGTGATGCCATCATGTCAATATGGACCAAACTCCCTGAGGAATGCTTCCAGCACCTTGTTGAATCTATGCCACGAAGAATTGAGGCAGTTCTGAAGGCAAAAGGGGGTCCAACCCGTTACTAGCATGGGGTACCTAATAAAGTGGCCGGTGAGTGTATATGTATATATATATATATATATATATATATATATATATATATGTATGTATGTGTGTTTATATATAGGTATAAAGGTTTATATATATATATATATATATATATATATATATATATATATATATATATATATTATTTTATAAATAAATCAAATACACATTTATACAATTATTTTCATTATTATATTATATTTGTATATATATATATATATATATAAATATATAGAACTTGAATATATATATATAGGATATATATATATATATATATATATATATATCATAAATAAATCAAATACACATATGAATACAATTATTTTCAATATGCAATATTGATGCAAAAATGTAAATAGAAATTAGAACTTGAATGTATTATTTTCAATGAATGAAAAAAATTATGAAAAAGGAACAATAAATAAATTATATTAATTTACAAAATGTGAAATTTAACTGAACTTAAATTCATTTTTTATTTATTGTCAAATTGTCATAACATTTCCATTAATTATTTTGAAACTAATTAAAAAGGAACTATAAATAAATACACACGTTCCAATTTATATTTTCATTTTTTGGATTAATTTTGCATTTTGAAAATAAATAAATAATATATAAATAAACATTTGTTTATATATATTTCATTATTTCATCACATATCCATATAGTTTATTTAGCACTGTTCAAAATGACAAATATTGTATTTAAAAAATGCCAAAAAATAATTGGACATATCTAGTGGTAAGTGGTGGTGGTTGTTTTTTAATGCACTAGTGCTCTTCCTAAACTATTCTAACCGTCTACCAACAGGCAACCAAGAACCACAATCATAAAAATGGCATGCACACCAAAAAAAAAAAAGAAAACAGCAAATGAGGGCAGACGGGATGCATGAAATAGTATGTCCTCGGAATATATCGAGTTACGCTTGGGTTGCATCACTTATTCCTGAGCTTTCCAGCAGGAAGTAACGAGCAGTAGAGTTTCCGATAAAAATACATGACATTTATAAGACATGAGCCCAGATTTTCAAAAAACCGAAGAAATTGTTGCTTCAAATCTCTGATATTTCTCATTTTCCAAACTTGCTAATCCTTTCTGGACTCCAGTTGATTGAAAGGCTTCAAGCGATGGATTAACCTTGCTTTAATAAACGCTTAAGTTTAGCAGAGCAGGACAGCATCATAAAGATGTTTTTAAAAAATAAACACAAAAAAGAGAGTGAGTGAGAGAGAGAGAGAAACACTTTCCTCTCAATCCCAAAGGCCACAGGAGACTCTCAAATCAAAAGTGGGGGATTAGAGACAGCAGCGGGACTAATACTTGGGCCCTCCGTTCGAGGGGGGGAGATTAGCCTCTGAGACACACTTCCTATCTGGGCCTCCGACCGAGAGGGACTGTACAATCAGCCGTGTTTATCGCAAATGGAGTTCAGCCAAGAGGAAATCACATGGGTCGTATCTACAGACTCTTGCCACAGGAGGACCAAATAGTTTCGGCTACGCTATGTTTATCAGGACGAGCGCATGGGTCCCAGGTGGAGCCGACAGCGAGACAACACGAGTCCCTCCAAGGCTGTACTAGATGTGTGAGAACAACCTGAAACGCTGAAGGACAAAACTCTAAATGAACCCATATAAAGACATCTCAGAACGACTAAATAGGCTTTAACAGGAACTAAATGCCAGTTTTTAGCCATAACAATTCCATAAATTAGGGTGTGCGCTTCAGGGAATGATTTGCGCTAAGCCACCTGGTTCCAGAGATATTTACCTTGTATTTGTGGACCGTTGTCCATAAAATGACCTCAGGAGAAATCCAGCCAAGCTCGCACGAGTTATCTCCACCTGTCTGAGGATGTGGCGCATTTCCTGGGATCAAAGCGAGTCTGAAATGCTTGGTCATGGTGAGGGCCTCTAATTACCACCGACGAGTACATCTACCTACCTATCCTCCATTTTGAGCAAAGCCCAGATGCCCAAAGAAGATCAGCATCCACCATCTACTCAAACTACACCTTTTGTTTTCCTCAAACAGCTCCTTTAAAGCTTCTTTTGTTTCCACACTGTAGGGAATTTTCATTGTTGCTCCAGTCATATCTATGCAAATGAGGTAGGATTCACAAGAGCTTTGGGCAAACCGAGTGTTTTAACAATCCTGAACTCAGAAAAGCCAGTATGCAAAGCATAGGTACTTACTTCCAATGCAGTCCAAGTTGTAAATCAAACAAATAACTCAAACAAACCCTCAACTGTAGGATTATATCCTTATCAGAACTAACTCAAACAGATACTGTAATACGGACAGGTCACACTCAAATTACGACGCAGGTGTCTGGTCTCTCACCCTCGACTGTCCGAAACTATTTCCCTCACACGGCAATCCATCCTGAAGTTGTCATCCATCCATCCAGCTCTCTCCACCACTCATTACTGCGGTGAACTTTCCGACCCTACTTCCATTTGCCCAACTCCCCTCGTCCATGAGCTTTGCAGTGGGAGATCTTTGTCTTTGACAAAAGCAGAACAAAGCCCTAAAACTGCTTGACACCATTACTTTATCTTCTCAAGCCACCGTCCGCTGGGTTCCTTGACAATTCTGCAGCCTCCTTATGCCGGGTTCAGACTTACGATAGCCACTGCGTCAGATTATGCGATTTTTACTCCTAAATTCTTGTCATGTCGTGGACAAGAAACATGTCATGCTTCCCGACCAATCCTCGCTTGCACCTTAAACGAAGTTTGTGATGTCATCGAGAAGGAGGAATTAGCGACTGACTTCCGAAAACAAACAGACTACTGAAGTGGCGTGTTAGCTTAATGCTAATTCCAGTTCTTGCCGCTATTCTATCGTTCACCTCTGTTGTGTTCGAGGAAACATCATTAGGATTGGAGTATTGTTGCTATAGCTCCACGAACCTTTGCTCCATTGCAGATGTGATGGAAGTTGTCGTGGAGGACGAAAAAAAATAAACATGCTAGTCTTTCTCTAATGGCGTTTTGAAGCGTCACAGATGCGGCGTCGGTTGTCGTCCACTATGACAGATGACAGCCATTGACATTTACGAATCACCACGACACCTTACGTGGGTCGTGCCAAAATCGTGTATTCTGAACCCGGCATTAGTGAGGAGTTTCTAAACTTACTAGTCTCTGATATTGTATCCAAAACAGGGATGCTACTTTTTTTTCTTTTTTTTTTACAGAGCACAGTTGCCGCAATCAGGGATGCACAATATTACAATGCCGATAACCCAAGTTTCCACGTTATGGCCAATAATAAATCAATTTCAAATATTAAAATGGTTATTATTATTTTACCAAATACTATTTACATTACATTACTTAAAATGTAAAAAAAAAAAAAAAAAAAAATTGTGGCCAATAACCTATAAATGGACAATATTAAAATTCAAAGATTTTTTAAAATATTTAAATGTATTTAATTTACTTGACCATTTAATTGACTAAATTAAAATAAATAGTTGAATATGTTATATTAAAGTAGTATACTTTATAATTATTTAATTTACTATTTTGTCAAAATTAATACAAAATGTTATTACACTTAACAGAAATGAGCATGCCTATCTAAATACACAATATTGACCGATACCAATAAAAAAAAGAAAAGAAAGGAAATCAGTCGATAATCGATATGATACCAATATTGTGCGTCCCTAACAGTGCTGTGCAAGTTACTTCCAAACTGTAATACATTATATATTACTTGTTACTGTTATTTAAAAGTAATTCATTACGTTACAATATTACTGTCTCAGAATTGTAATGCGTTACATTACTCCTGTATTACTTTTGAGTTACTTTCACCAAAATAACTATACAGAAGTAGAACTTAACATTCTAAATGACTAGGGCAGTAGGGCTGTAACGATATGCGATATGAAACCGAAATCGCGACACTCAGATCCACGAACCTGCAATCGCGACACACCCCTTCCAACTCCTAGAGTTATCCATACCGTCCAGATCCAATGCTACCACATCTTTAAATTACTATTAGTATTATTTGAAGTTAACTTAACATTATAAAATACGTAGACCTACACCACAAAACTAGTTGAGGATAAATTATTTAAAATTTGGGAATTCCAGCGTTATGGACATGACATTTGCAGTCAAAACTTGAAATATAAATTCTCAGAAAATGCATTAATACCAAAATATTGAAACGTCTGTTTATCCATAGGCTCCTCCCTGAAAGGAGTCCAGACATTAGAAAAATTTCAGTCTACACATGCGTTTTATATTTAATATTAGGGAAATAGACAGTCATGCGTGACAAAAAAAATCTTTAACTTTTAGGAGGCAACGATTTTTGTTGTTGTTGTAATTCTGTGAATTACACTGCGCAAATCGGATGAAGAAGGGTTGGCTCTCCACAGAACATAAAATATTCATTTTATTTTATTTTCGTGTTCGCATTTATGAGGAAAAAACAATGTTACAGACGTGACAGTTCTCCATTATGGACGCGACCGCTGAAGCGGCACTAAAAGACTGCTTTAAAACTTTCACAGAGACCTTACACAGAAGACACAAAAGCCTTTCTTTAAAGTGAATTTCGTTTTGTATTAATTGTATCTTAATTGTAATCAATGTTTCATCAACCAATTACTTGGATAAGTTGGATTTAATAAATAATAAGTAGGCTAAATATAGCAGACAATTATAGATAGGCCATCACGACACGGAGGTGAACTGGAGCGCGTCTCATAAATGAACCGAAACTCATAAGCCTATTCACGGACCTGAAAAATATATCTATATTGAAATGTCTACTTGTAAACAGAACAATTCAAAACGAAAGAAAACAGACTCTGCTTATGAAATGAAATGTGCATTTTTTCTCTGGTGCATTCACTAGCTGCGAAGATCGCGAGTCAGCATCGTCTACTTCATCTTGACTTTATTAATAAACAATTAAAATGTCTCCTTGCTATATTTGACATATTCATAATCATTGCTTTTGCCGGTTCTTTGTGACAGCTTTTAGGTGCTTTATCGGCAGCGCCGCCGCCCTTACATGAACGCGTCACCACCGCATCAAAAACATGATTGCGTGATGAAAACATGAAAAATACCTCATAAACATAGCCTAACTGTTTAGAAAGGAAACACAGAACGAATAGCATAATGCGGATACGTCCATCTCGCGAATGTATAGTCTTCTTCATGATGAAGAAGACTATACATTCGCGAGATGGACGTTCATGCCATCTTCACCATTAACCGCTTTTCCACTGGCCTGCGCAAGCACAGAGGCCGAAATCATACTTCACACGGCACTCCTGTAAAAAATAAATCGCTATACAAATATATCAGACGCTGCCATTTTAAAGTCTTTATTTACAGACTTGGACACCACACGCGGCTATTGACTGACCACGAACAGGTAATTTAGCCTACTTGCATTTTTCATTCGTTAATGTCTCGCGGTCTTGCTGTTTTTTTGTTGTTTTGTTTTACAATTAAACTAAAAGTCTGTTGTAACGCAAGCCTTACTGAACATGTACCGAGTAAAATATTACTGAAAATTGATTAGTAATGCCTTACACTACTGCGTTACAGCCAAAAGTAATATGTTACTGTAATGCATTACTTTTGTAACGCGTTACTCCCAACACTGGTCCCTAACCACAATCCCAACCAAACTGCAGTACCACACATCTCTGACTTTTATGTCACTAGACTGAGATGTGGGAATCACATGACTGAATATGGATGGCAGATGTTGCATGGTTTGGGGGCCTGAAGTTGAGGCAATTATCCACATTAATGCTAATCAGGTCGAGTACAAAACAAGAGCTAGTGTGGATCTCCAGAGAGATGAGAGCATGATAACATGGGAAAAACCAGGAAGAACCTGCACTTATCTTCTCTGGTCTCTTTTTTTATTTCCGTCCATCCCCCAAAGGCTGTCAGTAACTCCCCTCAGCGCTGTAATTAAACATTGCAGATTAGTTTTCCTTGTAATTTCTGGGCATCTGCAAATAGTCCCCGTGACGCTTAAGGAGAAACACACCCACTAGCCAATTAAAGAGAGCCGGTTTGCGACGATTACCCGTACTGACAACTCAAAAGCAGATGTGAGGAATCCTTGTCTTCCTACTACTCTTGAATTGGGAATACACGTCAAACATGGTTCATTTTCTGCAGGGTACACTACGCCGTTCTACTGTTTTCAGGGAAATAGGCCGCTGCTTAGCTTACTGCAGAGTCTGCGAGCCAAAATCTGCTGCCTGTGCCTACGTGTCTCTAGCTTCTCTCCCCCCAAAAAACACACAATTAAATTAATTTCTGAAATGTCAGCAGAGGTATGAAGAGGGCTGGAAGGATCAGGGACATTATAAATGCGCTAAAAAATCCCGACAGAGGATTCTCCAGGGACTCAAACCCTTGTCCTCTACAGCCACAACGTGACTCGCTCTTAAAAACTTAATGAAACACAAATATTCTCAGAGCAAACAGTTGGGAAGTATGTTGGCACTAACGAGGGGGAAGGACAAGGAAGTGAATTCTGCACAGCTATGATGATCTATAATGGAAACGAGTTGGTTTGAATATCAAAGGCGGCGGAGCACACAGATGTAGCGGAGGGGAACATCCTGTGAGGGAATAATGAGGGGTGTCACCCAACCTTTCAGAGGACGAACGCCAACTGTCCCCCTCAGTTTCACAGACGAAACGTCAACTTCATTGTGTGTATCCTCCTTTGCGCCAGATATGAACCTCTCCTAAAACTTTTTGGGACTTTCTGCCAAGGTCACAGAAAATGATGATAAAGAACGTAGCGGAAATGATGCGAAGAATATGCAGGAATGGGATAAAGGAATGGCCGCAAGCTAGTTTTGAACTCGCAATGCTCACATGTACGCTGCAACTCGTCGTTTTAGAGCATATGTGGCTAACCGATAGTCATCAGAATTAAAAATACAGCTTTGTGGAACCGTTTAACCAGATTTTTAAAAAATCAATTATCAAATGCTCAATTTTAGCGTTAGCGGGGTTTTTTATACCGGACGAAATGATTTCAAGATTAATTATTTCACGGATTAATAAGTGATTACTTCTCTCTAAGACCAGGACTAGAGAGCACTTTAGTCTGTTCCACACGTCCTGACGGGGTTATCGGGGTCTGGCGCACTGATCCACATTCCCGCCGCAGCCCAAGAACTGGAAGAGTACACTATAATTAGAGGCTTTCCACATGCTGCAGTTGTTCAGCATGCTAATAGAGGACAAAGCTGACTTCTCAAAGAGTACTACAGGTAAAAAGTGAGAGGTTTGGGGAAAATATTACCTCTTTTGACACATACACTGCAAAACTGACTTCTTCTTAATAAGTTAACTAGTCTTTTTTGAAAATACACCACCGTTCAAAAGTTTGGGATCAGTACGTTTTTTTTAAAGAACTCTCCAATGCTCACCAAGGCTAAATTATTTGATCGAAAATATAGTATAAACAATAATATTGTCATACTGTTTTCTATTTTAATATGTTTTATAACATCTTTTGTAACATTATAAATGTCTTTATTGTCACTTTTGATCAATTTAATGCACCCTGGCTGAATAAAAGAATGAAATTCGTACAAAAATCGTACTAAATGGTAGTGTACATTTAGGCCGTGTGTCCACCAGAGCTTTTTTCTTTTCCTAAGACCTGCATTTTTTCAATTGTTTTCAATGGGATCACCGCGTATTTAAACACGGCAGCAGCGTGACGAGGAGCTGAGTGTCTATTTCATGGGCGCTTGCTGTTTTTATCTGGTCGCCGAGAGCTGAAAATGTTCAACTTTGGGTAAAGCGTAGCGCCCATCGCCGTCCAATCACAGTGGAGGAGGGGTGGGACAAATACCACACCGACCAACCATCACATCCCACTTGTACTAAGACAACAGATGACAACAACAACCGAACAAAATGATTGAAAAGTAAGTAATTACTCAGATGTATTACTTATTTTAAACAAGTAAAAGAATAGGCATATACCAATGCAATAAGAAAAAATAAACTTATATTCAAGATAAAATCTATGGAAAAAACATCTGACACAGTGTTGCTTCTTAAGTAAATGTATCTGTTTTTAAGCAAAAAAAAAAAAAAAAGTTACAAAAAATGATTAGGGATATGATTTTTGCAGTACATAGAGCTATAACTAATCTAACCTGTTTCATACTGTAAGTAGTCATAACAGTAAAGTGACACATCAGCGCCCATCAATCTTTTAACAATCTCTCATTGTCATTTATGCGGGTCCTAAAACTCCCTTTTCTTTGATCGTCATTTTTACAGCTGTTTTTAGAGTGCGAGAAAACCTGCAACAGACACGTCTGTCATCCTTAAAAACGCAGCCTGATACTACGCATTACGCAATGCGTGGCCCGGAGCCATCGGGGTGAACAGTGAGCTCTTATGGATAAAGCCAGCCCCATCTTACATTCCTCTCTTTCATTCTTTGTTCCTCTGCGAGACATTATACTCTAACAAAGCGTGACATATGAAGCATTATAAGCCTCCAAGTTTCATATTGAAAGGAAAACATGGAAACAAAAGGGGCAGAATCCAACTTCAGGGCACATAGAGCAGAGCGGATACCCGGATTGACACATTTTACCTCAGCGTGTTGCACAGAGCCTCCGCTGTACGTGAAGTTAATAATAAACCCACAACAGATCTGCGCTAAGCGTCGTTTCCTGGCCAAACATGGCTTGTTGAAAGTTGGATTAGATTTACTCTCCGCCGGGAGTTGGGCGATCGTAAAAGCGGGATTATTAAAATAACTTTAGAAAAAGGAAAGATTGTGTGCACAAACTGGATTCTTGTAAGAGCGGGATAGGCAGAACAAATACGTTAACTTCCTTTTCGGCGGTTTTCTTGGCTATAGCTCCACTGACATTCCTGGTGTCAGTCTGAATAAGTAGGCGAGTGTTGATATCTGAGAAGTGATAGATTTCTTTTTGCCTCTGACACTGACTGTCTAGTTTTGGATGGAAAAAGAGAGTTTAGGTAGGAATTCTACTACCTTCCTGTCATAGGTTTCCATCATGGTTGCCTGAACGAGGTAATTACATGCATGGCGGCGGGACAAGGGGGAGGAGGGCGCGGACAGGCACTGAGGGTTTTTGAGCTTTGCCACTGTGTCATTATGGTCCTGTTTGAACCTTATTCAGAATAAGCAACCCGAAGGCTGCGGCCAAAACAGGCCGAGCTTTTCCTCATGTCGGGCCAAGTCGTCCGCCCGCCCGCCAAGCTTCTTGTTTTCGTTCTTACAATATAAAAAAAAGGCCTCCAGAACAAATAGCGTACAGTATATCACCCTCTGTTTGATATACCGCATGATATTTTCTCACTTTTTAGTCTCCAAGCTCACATAATTTTCCCACCAACACAAATGTTTGACCGACATTGGCCTACAGAAGCTAATAAAAGCAATGTAATTTGCACTGGTATCCTTATGAAAATGTACTATTTATCAATTATTATTTTATACAATTACATTACTTTTTTCATAATTTAAATTCATGATTTTATCAGGTTAACTGTGGTCTTTACAGTTAAATCAACCATTAGTAGAGTGCGGAAAAAAAATCCTTAATCAATGTTTTACCTAGTTTTAGGGCTGGAACTACCTTATTTTATTTACTGGAACACAAGATAAATTTACTTGAGAAGAAAAAATGCCAAGATATTTTTTTTGGTTCAAGAATATAACTTGAATTCAGTTTATTTCTCTTACCCCATAGTCCAAATATTTAAGCATAATGGTTTACAAAATTAAGTAGATGTCTGAAAAAATAAAGAAAAACAATTCAGAGAAAACAAAAATTCTCTGAACACCACTGTGGCTAGTGGTTTTCTAAAGTTACTAGCCACAATTTTGACATCGATACCATAGGGGAAAACTGCTATAGATATATTATGCTGCTGTCACTTTAAGACCGGAAGCACGGATCCATTAACTGTTACACATGCGTTTTCTTTCTCAATTTTCTATGTTCATTTAAAACATAACTGACTATGTTTACATGATTACTCGCCAAGACCGGCATTTTTGACATTGTTTTGTGTGTATGTGACTGTTTAAGCACAATAAGCAGCGAAAAATAACTCAATTTAGTACTGTGAGGTGTACTTTAGTACTGCTTTATGTTCGCACACTTGAGTAGTGAGCACAAAATCTGTGGGAATGATTAAAATTATGTACAATCCAAAACCGAAATACAAGCCATGTAACACCACCAATATTCATTCGGAGCAAATGAATGGAGTGAGTGAGAGGAGGCGGGTTTGTGTATAAATTATTCTGCTGAAAATTAGTATTGGAAGCGTTTCAGATATTTCAGTATCGAAAAGTATGGTAAAAACGTTATTTTTGACAACACTACCTTGCACTTAGTGTATTATTTAAGATGCCATTTTTTAAAAGACTACGACTGAAAAAAGTATATAGCCTATTACATATAATATATATATAGTACATTTCCATAAGGGTAAGATCTTAAGAGTAAGACATGCCATTGGTACACACTACACGACCAACTCACCCCCCTCCAGGTCCACCGCTGACTCGATTAGATTACAACAAGAGGCTTGGTGACAGCTCCTAGGCATACTTGAAAAGCGGTTGATATCTGAGATCAGTCCTTTCAAGCTTAAAGAGAGACGGTATGTAATGCATATCACGTCCAAGTCCAAGGAGAATCGCTGAAAACCACAAGTTTTAAGTAAAAAGCCCATTTAAACGATCTGCTTTGCGCCTCAGCCTCTACACGGAAAAAAATTTGTGAATCCTTTTTTTAAAAAGGATGAAAAAAATTGACCCGGTTGATGCACAACTCATTGAAATTGAAAAACTACAAACGCCAAATAGACAAGAGAGATACAACACACCTCAATAAAGCGTAACAGATAAAGGTAACTGCTATCTTGTGATCTCTACTGTAAATATCATAAACTATTGTGAGTTCATTTATGGCTCACGACCACCTACTGCGACCTATTCTGTTCTCTTCATGCCGTCTGGCCCGTTTCCTCTATCAGGATCACCATGCAGGTCCAGTGGCACAGTCACATCCTGCCCATCTCCAGCGAGATTATCCGACCCACTGAGTCCATTGAGACCCAGAGACCCAGAAGGAAACTGGAAACGCTTTCTATTCAGCTGGAGGGGCTACAGACTCTCTTAGACTCAGTTCAAGGCCAGGAAAGTCACAAACACAAAGCCAAATTAAGACTGGCCTGCTTTCAAACCACTCCTGGAAGACGATACGACTTCTATGAAAAGAGAACTGCTAAGAACTCATCTGAAATCTTAATTTCATACAATATAAATATGTAGACATCCATAAACCGCAAGAACCCAGTGCGATAAGAAACCAGCCAAGCACTTACTAGCTACTTCCAGTGAGGCGTTGTGGCTAACCGCTTCTCCCAGGTAGTTACGGGCCACGCAAACGTAGGAGCCTTCGTCAGGTTTGCTGCGACGCCCGTGTACGATACGCAGAAAGAAGAGGGAACCACTCGGCAGGAGCATACGGTGGGATCGAGGGTTGTCCCGGTCCGTTTCCACGCGCTCTCCATCCTTGTACCACTCCACGGTCGGGTTGGGCTTCCCTTCAGCCTTGCAGTTTAGGGTGGCGGGTTCACCTTTGGATACGATCAGATCGGAGGGGTGTTCCACAATGCGGGGTGCGGAGTCTTCCTGACGCAGACGGGATCCTGACAACAAAGAAAGACAATTTTAATAATAAGATCTTAATAAAATATATTAAGAGACACATTTTAATATGTTAACATTTAGTAACATATTAAAATATTATATTGAATAATGTTTTAAACAAAAATTATATATTATCTTTAAAAATGATATTAGGAAAAAAAATACATATAACAATATAATACATATATATATATATATATATATATATAATGTTTTCGTATATTATATTGTATTACATTAAACATGTATTAATACAATTAATTATTAATAAATTAAAACTCTCGAATGTTAGTTTAGAGATGATATGCAATTTAGATTTAAATTTCATTTAAAAACGTTTTACATTCCAATATATTATATAATATTTAATTTAATTGTATAATCTAATATATTTAATATGAAATATATTATCATATATAGTCAATCAATCAGAATGAAAAAAAAAAATCAACACTGTTATATAAATTTAAATATTTCAATTTATGAAATTTATTTCAATTTAGGATGGTTTACAGTGGACAGTCAGCTTCCTCGAGTTTCAAATGCTAGCTCAATGATGCTGTTCTCATGTACGAGCACAATCAATATTAGAGTAATATTGACAACGATCAATTTTCCAATGGGCTTCAGGTCAGATGAGATTCTGTTTTGTATCCTAATGCAAATTCAATACAAATAAAGTGCACCGCTGACTAGATCCAGATGGATGTATCCCGATATTTTCATGCCTAAACGTGATGACTTTTGGCTACAGGAGACATTGGCTGAACTCAGCACATGATGTCATGGAGATGCATTACAGCACACAATACTGGTTTGTCTTTCCTCGTTTATTTAAAGGAATAGTTCACCCCAAATGGAATTTATCATATGCTCGCCCTTACCAATATGACTTACTTTCTTCTGTGGAGAAAAAAGTTTTTCCAAACAATGGAAGCGAATGATGACCAATGCTTTTTGAACTCTAAAAATAACAAAAAGCATTGTATGGAAAATTTCTTTCAAAGAAGAAAGAAAAACACAACGGTTTGGAGCAACGTGAGGTGGTGAATAAATGACTAAATCAACCATTCCTTGAAATTTTCTGAATGTAATTCCTGAAGAAGGTGTCGGTAACATATTGGTGTGGTTTTGACAAACACAAAAGCTCTGGGAGGGAACAAACCCCTTCATTAAAGAAATCTCTCTGTTCTTTGGACTGCGGCAGACCTGTGCTTAAAACCAAGCCACTGTCGTTTCGGTGGTGCGCCACTTCCCTGATCAAAGACGTGAAATGAGAGGGCTGTAAAGTTAGGGATGAGGGGGTGTTTGGAGGAAAAGGGAGATAAGAGGCATTATAGAGAGACACACACATCAGACAGCTTCGTGGATGTCTGGGTTTATGTGTGTGTGTGTGCGTTTGAAGGGTGGAAGTGTAAAGGAAGCACAGTCACTGCGTAGGGAAATACAAAAGTAGCTAAAATTGGAGACAGCCAATCTGCCTTTTTGGGCTTAAGTCGTTTGCTTGTGTTCAGAGACCAGTGAACTGCACCCGTAAGACCTGGTTTATATGCAAATGAGGCTTGCATCTTTAATGCCTAACGGGTACAATATAGTGTGTGTGTGCATCTCAACACTGCCCTTCGGAGTCCATTCAGCCCCAATTAAAAAGAGGTAGGATTAATTGGCAGTGCAGGGTCAAAATACATTCATCCACCCCGCTCAAACCCCCCACCCCCTGTTTTTCTCTCTCTTCATCCCATCCCCCGTTCCTTACATCCAACTATCCCTCCCTCCAGTCCTTCTGTGAAGGGAGAGCTCTGAAAGACAGCGTCTACGACCATTAAATCATCTCTAACATCAGCGAGAGTTTGCCCGAGGTAATGCATTCATTGATTTGCATGTTTCGGAGCAGAATTGTTGGCTCTCATGTTTACAGTATGTGTAAATATGTAATGGGAAGATAATGAGCTGTGCTTTCTGATGCATACAAACACACTGCAGGCTCGCAGGATGATACACTACCAGTACTCTTTTCTGCAAAAGACACAGAGCGAAGGCAAAACAGTTTTTGTTTGCATAGCTATGCAGCAATATTGTTTGTGCATAGAAATGACCTGATATTGTTTGTACAATATGATTATCAGCAGTGTTGGAGGTAAAGCATTTCAAGTAATTACTTTAAAGTAAAGACTCGAGTTACTTAGATTACTTTTTTTCCAAGTACCAAGTAACAATTTTTCTCTTGCATTGTCAATACAAGATCTTGACCAAAAACTGACACAACACTTGATGGAAATAAATGTTGTGATGTTATTTCCATCCATTTTTGGTCAAGATCTTGTTTTGACAATGCAGGAGTCCAGCATTGATTCTTCATGCTCCCTCCCAACCATTCTTTCACAATTTGAGCCTGATGAATCTTGACATTGTCATCCTGGAATATGGCCATGATGAGTCTTCCTACATGGTTGTTTATGAATGGAAAGCTTAGCATTCCATCAATTACGGTTAGATGATCTGTTGCCAAACATATAACATACTAGAAACAATAATCACTGAAATAATGATTAAATCATAGAGTCTTACGCATTTGCCTGTTTTAACAAGCATTTTGTCACATTTTATTAAATATTGCATCCAATAAGCTTTTTTTAAGCAATATATTGGGCATTTATTATATTAGCAATGAATTAACCACCCAATGTTCTTTAGATATCAGCACCAATAATAGCTATTAAAAAACCCATATTATTTGTCTATGATAAAAGGAATGAATAATGAATGAATGGTGACAGAGGAGGAGATTTCTAATAGAGCAGAGTCAGAAATAATAATGAGCAAGGCAAACGTCTCCCGGATGGAGCGTCGACTGCATATTAAGTAAACCTGCTCAGATCTAGCTCTTCAATCCTGTTAAAGCAGTCTGACTTCATCTACACTGGATGCATTTGCTTAGAATTAGAGAAGTATCCAGACCGAGAGACAGTAAAAATCTTTCCCCTTCTCCACCACCGCCTCTTTCAGAAGTGCTCACGGCTCCACTCACAAAGTCAGAGAGACCCCACTGCATGCAATATTCCCACTGCACTTTGAAATGCAGAAGCCCTGCTCTCGCTCTCGGCAGACCAGCCGTACTTCTGATATATATTTTTTTATGTACGGTGGAACACTGCATATGTCCAATAATGAGAGGTACTGCTGAGGGCGGTGCCACGTTACACGGTGAGGTGTTTAAAATTGACATGGTGTGAACAAGACAAAATCCAAAGAAAGAAAGAGAGGAACAAAAGGAAGTGCATCTACTCTGGATCTCAGTCTCTCTTCATTGATAAAATATGTGTTTCCAGTATTTCTTTCTCAGCACTCCGCTGACTCTTTTCATGTTTATTTCCACATCTGACTGATCTCTTCCTTTTGCTTGTCCACTGCTTTTGGTCTCCTGTAGCCTTTCTTTTTCCCCTCTCATTTTTTTCCATCCTCTTTCCTCCTGTGCTCTTTCCTGTTTTCTGAGAATATGAGATGAGCTAATCAGCTCCATGGGCTCAGCGGAGGGACGCTGGGAATTCTGCATCTAAGATCTGATCGATCGCTGCCTGGGGCAAGAATCATTTTCCTCCTCTCAGACTGACACACACACACACACACACACACACACACACACACACACACACACACACACACACACACACACACACACACACACACACACACACACACACACACACACACACACACACACACACACACACACACACACACACACACACACACACACACACACACACACCATACATACACATGAAGTACGCTCAATATGTGAGCCCGTATCTGTCTCGCTATCTTTCTATCACTCCACTTTTCCTCGTCGGGCTGAGGGAAGCCACTAGAGGTTTGCTTTGGAGGTAATTAAGGAGAGAGGAAAACTCGGACCAGGGATTCAACAGTAGCCTGAAAAGACCTTACTCTGGTTGATCCGATTTCAAACATATGAATGCTGTCAGGCAATCCTACCACGGCAAATATACATTTATATGAAGTGTTTTCTAAACCAGGGTAAAATATCGTCAAAGATCATATAAACTATATATATATCAAAAGTAGCAGTCAGTATCTGGTGTGGCCAGCAGCTGCTTTAAGTACTACAGTACATCTCATCCTCATGGGACGCATCAGATTTGCCAGTTCTTGATGTGAGATGTTACTCCACTCTTCCACCAAGACATTTGCAATGTTCTCTAGAGCAAGTATGGATTTGCTACTGCTAATAGATTCACAGAAACACTGCTGTGAACACGTAAGGTATTGTGCTGGGGGAGGTGGAGGTGTTCAGAGAAACTCTGACAGCGTTCTGCAGGACTAGCTTACAGAAAACACTGAACAAGACATAATGTATATATATAGGCTATATATATATACATTATGTATATATAGGGGTGACCCCGAATAGTCGAAGATTCGATGCTTCGATAGGAGGAGCCTGATTCGACTACCAATCTCACGGTCGAATCTTCGCAGATGTGTTATTAAATGAGGATTATGTCATTTTTGCTATATGAGTGTGCTCAATGTCTGATTTCACATAGAACTACTGGTTTTCTGTCAATACGTTAATACAGCCTATTATGATAATGCTGTCAATAAAAATGTGCAAAGAAAGAAGCTTTTAATAAATATTTTTTAACTGCGTGCAGCGTGAATAAATCCAAACACCCCGTGACAGATTTAAGTTTCACTTTCGATCCGTGACCGACAGAGGAGCGTCTTGTCGGCAGGGATTTAAATCTTTAAAAAAATTCTGGGATAAGAAAATCTAAAGATGCACACCATCAGAAAGGATAATCTCCAAGGCTGGATTTAGCATCAGGAAAACCATGATCGCACTTCTGCCGGCCAACGTTAACAGGTTGGTTTTCCTCAGGACGTTCTAAAACGCTTAACGTGAAAAAAAGCTTTTAAAACGCTTAAATGACACTTTTACGTGCTTAATGTATGTACACAGTAGGCTACACACCTTAAGAAACCATTCCATGTGCAGATAAGCAGATGAACCCAGAATATGAACGCAACGCGTTTCTCCTTTAGAAAGTCACAGCTTTTTCTTTAACGGTTTTCTATGGGAGGAAAAATGCTTATAATAAAACGCGCTGCGTTCATATTCTGGGCTCATCTGCTTTTCTGTAGGCTATATAGTATGCTTTATTAATAAGGTGTGTACAGAATTTGATCTTTTAATATAACAGTTTTAGGACAAAGCCGTTAAGCGTTTTTCACGTTAAGCGGTTTACAATGTAGGCTATTTATCCGCGCACACAATTTGAAAAGACTCAAACGGACACAGGCCGAGTGAAAGACTGGATTTTGTTTTTTCGATCAGGTATGGGTACAAGTGATTTCAAAACATTTCAGCCGGTTCTACTTCTAATTTGATTTTTGGATACTGTGAAGTGTGAACACGTTTAGCTAAAAAGACTGCCGCTCCAGTTTAGCGTTTATTGTTGTTTCTGCAGTTAAAAAGACAAAGTTGACAATCCTGGCCATACTTTCGTTATTTTAATAATTTCTTTATTTTTATTTTATTAATTGATCACTCAGGGTGATCTAATATAACTATTTGTGACTTGTGTTTTGAATATTGTTCCCCTGCACTTTAGGCATTTTGCACACATTTGTTCTGCTTCTTGTGACTTGATTCTGACTTATTTCGTTTTGTATTTTTATTTATTATAAATGTATATTGTGTTCTTAATTGTTGATTATTTTTCACTGCATCGATGTTGCGCTGTAGGCCTACATAGAGCATGCTCCTACAGGCAATTCAGCCGATTTAATTTGATTTGCATGTGAAATGCAAATCCTATCTGCAGTGTGGCCTTTCTGCAGTTATTTATGTTATTTCTTAGTTTTATTGATCCAAAATGTTTTTATACATTTTCTTCTATATCTTTTTGTGATGTTCTGTACATCGCGGCGTTAAAATGTTAAAGCCCCGCCCCCTCCCCAACACCACACACATGATTCGACTATTAGTCGACTATAGGCAGGACTTCACGAATCTGATTCGACTATGAAAATCCTTAGTCGGGGACACCCCTAATATATATATATATATATACATATGTATATATATATACATATGTATATACACATACATACAATATACACTGAACAAAATCATAAATGCAACACTTTTGTTTTTGCCCCCATTTTTCATCAGCTGAACTCAAAGATCTAAGACTTTTTCTATGTACACAAAAGGCCTATTTCTTTCAAATATTGTTCACAAATCTGTCTAAATCTGTGTTAGTGAGCAATTCTCCTTTGCTGAGATAATCCATCCACCTCACAGGTGTGGCATATCAAGATGCTGATTAGACAGCATGATTATTGCACAGGTGTGCCTTAGGCTGGCCACATATATATATATATATATATATATATATATATATATATATATATATATATATATATATATACACACACACACACCGAACACACTGAATTTTAAATATGACTTCATTCTGATTCTCACTACATGAATTTTTACTTTGGACTGTATTAGCTAGATTCTGTTTACTTATAGTATTCAGTAGCTCACAATTCTGCCTGAAGGTGAGGAAAAATAATTTTGGGTTGATCTATAATTGTTATATCTGGGGTCTTATTTAAATAGTGTGTGTGTGTGTGTGTAGTTGCCTGAGAGGAATGGAGAGCATATCGGCGGGTTGCTTTCATTCTAGTCTGCCTTTGCAATTAAAAAACTCCACACACCTCTCAGCCATGTATGTTAACCTACACAGCTCTCAGCTATATTCATGCATAGTGCAATTACATTACAACCTACAGTGTAGTTCACTTCATTTATTTCCACACAGAGGGGAGGAAGGGAAGGGAAGAGAGAGGTGTCACATAGCAGTTTTAATAAGTTCAGCTTCAGTGGCTGCATTAACTTCAGATGGAAATGAGCTTTTTTCAGTGAGTCCTCATCAATGAAGAGACGAGATCCTGCCAATGAGAGAGAGTTACAGCCAGACACAGATCGCCTGAGGACGCCACGGTCATACAGTAAAGAATAAAAGTGATCAAACAAGAAAGAATATACAGTATATGTGTGTATGTATGTATATATATATGGCTGATTGATAATATCAACTTCCTGGTGATGTGTTAATGTGTTGTGTCATGAACATGCTATGCACAAATGACCTGGATACTGTACTCTGCCTATGTGTGCACTCCCTTATCACGACTCATGAGATAACCAAACAACTCAGAAATGCATGCAGATATACATGCACAACTTTGCAAAGGCCTTAATAAAGCTCAAAATTCCCCTTTCCTGCAAACATGCCCTATAGCACACTGCTGAAACAAAGGAGAGTGACTCACTGTGCAGGACTGCTCTGCCTCTTCAGAACCTCTATAAATCACCGCTGGCCAAACTCCGATATGAGTATTTGAGCAAAGATAAGACGGCCGCACCACGGAGGGCCGCCGCCTATTTGTAACACCATTAATCGGTGATTAACAGGTCATTTAGTGGGATTTATTGGGCAAGATAAGCACAGGGTGTGCATTCTGCCTTTTCACAGAGATAGCCTAGCAACACCTGTACTAGTCGTAAAGATGAGTCAAAGAGTCGTAAAAACCAGAGGGTGTATCTGCTGAAGTGTTAGAGATCGGTGAACTCGACCGGCATTTCTTGTCTGTCATGTCCCATGTGATTAAAGCTAAATGCACACAGTACTTCATTTTGACACAAATGACTAATTAGTTGTTTTTGAATGAATCTTATCCTTACTAAAAATGGAAAAATATCTAATTGCGATTTTTCAGACAAAAAGTGTGATTGCGGTTGAAAATGTGATTTAAAATACATTTTGTGCTGCAAGTTTACTGTGCTTGTTTGTGGGGTTGCACAATTTGTGATTATATATCAATATGATTATAATATGTATTCATTTTAATTATTTATTTCTCAATTTACAATAACAATAGTAATTTCAAATTTTGTTTAATGTCTTCAAATTATGAAAAAAATATTTTAATTTATTAATAATAATCAGTGTTGGGGAAAGTTACTTTTTTTAAGTAATGCATTACAATATTGGGTTAATCCTTAAAAAGTAACTAATTGCATTACTTAGTTACTTTTTATTGAAAGTAATGTGTTGCTTTACTTTTGCATTACTTTTTTTCACCTGGACTGGGCTTGATTGTCTGTTTTATAACAACTGAAATCTTGTTTGAAAAAGTAACTCAGATATTTTGTTGTGTAACTTTACCTGTTACATGAAAAAAGTAATCTGATTACCTAACTCGCGTTACTTGTAATGTGTTACCCCAACACTGATTTAATAAGAATAAGTTATTTTTGTTGTTGTTATTATAAATAATAATACATTTTATCATAACTTGCCATTATTATTACTTGTACTAAATAAACATATTAAACAAATTGTAACTGTAAATTGTAAAATAAAAAAAGGGAAAAAAAACAAAGTATTTATGAAAAGTATTATTATTATTATTATACAGCACAACTGTAAAATTACAAAAAGTAAATATAATTATATAAATATAAATGAATTAGTCTGAGGCATCATTTACTGTGTACCGGGACACTGAAAAAAACAGATCATGAGCTGATCGCGTATAAAAGAGCACAGTGAAACATGATATGCAACATGAATATCTTATTAATTAAAGTTAGCCTCGACAAACTCAAGACTTTTCTGTTTTCTTTTGCGTTCAAAGCATTACCCACATTTTCACATGATCCTTCTAGGGTTATCAAGGTACAATTTTGCGTATCAACAAGCTCAGAATGTGACATATTGACTAAATAACATTTTGATGCATTTCGTACAGTCTGGCAGCTTCGTAACGTACAATCTGATGGTTTACATTCATAAAGAGCAGATAAAGCAGAAGGCTCATGCGAGAGCTCGGAAAAGGACACTTCCACTCTTGGTCGTTTGACGTTATTCGAGAAAGCGCCATTGAAGCTCTTCAGAACGCAGACGCCAGGCCTCATATTTCAAATTCAGAAGTCGCATCACGGTCTAGCCCGAAACGTCCATCCCAGCGAGTCCCATCTGGAGCTGGCAGAGGATTTCAGAAACAAAGGCGAGCCTGGAGAGGAAGGCCTCTGTCAGCTGTGAAACAGATCTGCGGGGTCTCCCCTGGCTGTGGGGGTCAGGGGTGTCCCGGGGAACGAGGTAGAGCTCCTCTGGGAGAGGCTGAGGTCCATCCTGCCCAGGGGCCCCCCAGTCTGGAGGACTGAAACAACAAGAACAGTCTCTCTGCCTCTGGCTCCAGTCAATCTCAACAGACACCCAGAAACAGATGGAGAATGGCTGAGTCTTTCCTGAGAGAAGACGACGCTGGATGTGGACAGTGTGTTAGTGATGTGCTACACTCATAAGTCATTGTGAAGATTGATGCTGTTGAATGAGACCTGAGGACCAAGGCTCTGTACATAATGAAATACTAGCATACTACACTGGTAAATAGTATTGAAACAGCACATCTGACTACAAAAAGGCACATACAAAATCCCAGACATAAATGAATTATATTCCTTCTTACATATAAATAATTCACCTGTCGTCCTTGTGTCCTCCCGGCGATAAGCATTGGATGGGATATTCCGACTGGCTCTGTGTCACATTGAGATGCTGTCACTCTTCCTCACTGCTGCTGACAATTAAATCAGCCCCTCATGTGTATATTTACAAGATGTCTCAGTGTGTGAAAATGCGTTCATTCTCAGGGGATGGCTGTGATGCCTCTACTATGGTATCTACACTATTAGACACACAAGCTGAATATCCAGTGTGTGTGTGTGGTGAAGAGATTTAGAGTCACACTGGGAGATGTGCAATTTAAACGCACTGCCAATTACATCTTGTTCTTGTTTTTTCCCCCATCGAAGCAAATCCGAGTGACTTTGACCAATATCTCCACTGTATATCAGGACAACTCCCACTAGCGGGAGAACCACACACAAGAATAAATTAAGTATGTGAAACATTCATTTCCCAACAGAGGACGTTCTTGTCGTTTAAATAGACTTCTCGAACCCATGCCAGATACGCAGGCCAAATTCCTCTCAACTGAGCAGAATAGAGCAAGTGTATCTCAAAGTTTTACCTCCCAATTCAACTAACTTGAAGTTGGCAACTTTTCAGGAGAACATTCAGGATGCAAACTTCTACTACTGGTGGATGATATATTGAATATTCAGAATATATTTGCTGTAAAGCTGTGGACAATTATGGCAACATTGTGGCAACATTAAACATAAGAAAAAATTGTTTTAGAGTTGAAAAGTTCATTGTTTTAGAGTTCAAACTGTCTGTTTCCAGAATGCTTATCAAAACTCCAAGATTTGTTTACCTCAATGATTCAAATCAATGATTCGAATAAGTGAAAACCATTTGAATCATTTAATTGATGCATTGCTTCATTGAATTCAATGACTCCTACACATTGATGATTCCATTAAATCTTTTGAATAGGTTCAAACAGTCCACTTCAATGAACTGATGTCAAAATTAAATTATTCATTCCTCAGTGAACCCATTTAATGATTCAAATCAGTTCAAACTGTCCACTTTAATGAATCATTTGAAAAGTTGATTTGTCTGCATCAGTGATTCAGTTCAATGATTGAAACTGTTCACTTCAGTGAATTGATTCAATACTCGATGACTCATTAGGTGTGTTCGACTTAAAGCGGCGCTGTGCAAACCGATCTGTGTATGATATCAAAGTACCGCGAGAACGATCAGAGAGCTGACGGCTCCATATCCGAATTGCTCTCGCGGGATGTGCAGCGCTGCTTCAAGTCGAACACACCTATTCACATCAATGATTCAATTAAATTATTGAATCAGTTCAAACAATCCACATCAATGAATTGATTTAAAACTTAAAGATTATTTTTTTTTACATTTACTTTGTTTCTTTGAAATAACAGGTACTGATTGAAAAATAAATAAACAAATCCCCATTTCAACTAATTTTAGAGCAAATACACACTAAATACTGTCAAAACACAAAAAATATAGCTTTAGCTATCACCTGGGCTATTCCTACTCACAATATTTGTGTATTTGTACCAAACAGCATATCTGACCTAGAGGCCTTTCCTTTTTTGCCTACTGTACTGCACCATATATTCAAGTACTTAGAGCTCATTCGATTCAACAGAAGATCAGTTTTCTCAAGGTCAAGCTTCCTCCCTGAGTTTTCTCAGTTCTAATCTCACCTCTCAGAGGGAAGACAACTTGACCCGAGCCCTCACTTGACACCATCAACCCATATATGAATATGGCACTCGGGGCTCCAAGCCAAGACAGAAAAAAACAACGTCTGTAAGGTTGCCAGAAACATAAGCATAGCAGGCAAAGAGGCTGGGGAGAAGAAAAAGTCGAATGCCTTTTAAATATCATTCAGGAGATGGCAGATGAGATTGCAGTGTAATGGAAGTTGGATAACATATCAGCATTTATCTGATGGCTTACAGCCTTTAATGGTTTTCGGGACACGGACATGGGATGCCGGAGGAGTGCCTCAGGGTTCGCTACTGGGACGCACAAGTGTGATTAAAGGTTGGCGTGCGAATAGGTTAATATTTCAACCCTGTAAAAGAGACTTTGCTCAAACGATTGCTCAAACCTGATGTTTAACAGCTGATAGGACTGGGGAATTCCACCTAATCTGATGAGCGCATCACTCTGTCGTTCAGTGATATTTAATCACTGACTCCTCACAGCTTTATGACTGCATGTTGTGTGCTATAACTTTACGACCGTAATTCTTTGTGGATTATTCAGTGAGATCGAAACGGATCAGTGGATTCCTTTTGAAGTCCAGAAGTCCAGCGCTTTGAAGACTGACACTCTACCCCGGTAAGATCAGAACCGTGCGGCCACGCCTGAGACGGCACGACACCATCTGTTCCCTCTCCAGTTGCTCAAGAACACATAAAAGAAGCAGGAACCCATTTACAACACGCAACTTCCTGTCTGACCGTAATTGCTCTGGAGCTCCCGTGAATGTCATTTATCCCCTGAGGATGCCACTTCAACACGGCTGACATTTCTTCTCTCAATTAAAATCCTTCTTTTATGCCACATATAAAGATTCGTGCACGGCAGACTAAACGCTGCCAATCATCGCTGAGAGTGAGACAAGTTTTCTATCCAGCATGCATTAAAAACCTCACATTAGCAGTTTGTACCATGCACGCCAAGTAAACATGTTTCACGTCAAGATCACTGGAACGAGACACAGCTAAAACGACGTTAAATGCAGCGGGATGCGAGCCTAATAGATGGTTTATTTTTATAAATAAATTGCAGGGTGCCATAAAGCTTAAAAAGTGTCTGTGTTGACTCATTTTTTGTGGTCGAGGAACGTGGCAACCATGCAAAGTTAACATTCGGGGGTATTTCCACCAAGGACGAGTAGCATGAGAAAGTGATTATTGAGACAATAATTATTATCATCAAGACTAAAACTAGGAGAAGAAAATAAAAATCAAGTCTGAAAATTAGCTGTGATGCCGCAAGCTTTCAAAGTGATATACAGCCAGAGGAAGGCAGAGCTGAAATAATCCTTAGCATAGCAGCAGAAGTGCCCACACCAGGGACCTTCGCCAGAAAGCTTGTCTTACATCAGCAAAGCACAGGCCAACCTGAAATCTGAGCGCGCGGAACGGTTTCTCTAGCGAGGGCTCTAATGCCAAGCCAAAACCCTTTGTTTCAGTTAGCAACAACAATAGGTGTAAGAGCAGTTCACTGATTATGACAGGATCTGTTTGGCTAGCGGCCAGACAGCGCTAGCATTATACTATTAGGGATTTTATTGTTGTGCAGACCTCAAATATCTCAGAACAGTGTGAACAAAGCCTCAGGAACACAGAATTAGTTCTGCTTGGTTTCTGATAACACTGCAAATGCTGTTAGTAAGCCAAAATTGGGTTCAGACTTTGCGAGGAGGGGGTGGGGGTGGGGATTATTATTTAACCTGGATTCATTATTTCAATCCACTCATAATCATACTTAAATGCAATTCTTTTTATGAAACCTTTTGTCTACATGTTGCCCTCTATGTTGCTCACTTGCAAATATGCAAAATCTTTAAGCACAATAAATGTAAATTCGTTCACTACATGAATTTCACAGCAACTTACAAAAAAAAACGTGGCTTTGGTACATCTTACATGTAAACCCAATGTTTCACATGTGTTGACATGGTTTTACATGAAAAGTTCAGATGATCTGAAAGCAAATTTTGAGGGATCAAATGTGATTACCATAATCACATGAATTTCATGTGTTTTTTACATGTTGTTAACAATTTGAAATGATTGAATGTGATTAACATCATCACATGTATAAAATCGTCAAAACATTAAACCCACATTAAGTTCAACACATGAAATTCACATTAACTAACACAAAATCACATGCGATTTTCTGTGGTTTCATAATGTTTGACATGTAAACCCAATGTTTTACATGTGATAGCATTGTTTCACAAGCAAATGTCAAGATTCAAATGATCTGAAAACAATTCAAAATGTGACTGATGTATTTCATGTTTTTTTTTCCATAATTGTGTCAATTTTGATGAGCATAATACAGCCAACTTTATACGTGTCGTCGTCATGCATATGTAAAATCTTTACACAAATAAAAATGCATTTTAAAATATGGGCACATCAAATTGATGTTATGTTTAACGTGCAAACACCAAGCCTCAAATGATCTGAAAACAACTTTTGACACATCAGATTGAATATGATCACATGCAAAGTATTGTTCCCCAAGACACTGTTGAGCCAATTAGCAAATTATCAAATTCCTTCACTTCTTCTCCATAGTTATACTCTAGAGATGACAGCACATCATATAGCGGCTCCTTAGCTACAATTTCAAGGTCAGGCCATGGATAATTATGCCTCTTGGAGGACTTGTCTGTCTGGGGAGCTCGCTATTCTGCTTTACGCCCTGTCTGCTCTGGGATTAGCCCTGGGGCAAGGAGTGCTTTAAGATGCTGATCAAGCCTCTCACTCAAATTGTCCAGAAAGCTTCTTCATCAGCAGGTAAAGCATCCCAGCATGAGGTGAGAAATCAAAGAACACAAAGTCTCTGAGTTTAGAAAGAAGTCTGTGCCTAAGACACCCTTTAAAATAATCTATATGATTAATATCAACGCCTGCCAAACTGTATCAAACTGATCTGGAACGCTTGCAAATGAGCGAGATTTTGTATTCCGCAGACTCGGTTTCCTGTAGAAGCCCAATTAGACCGGGCAGAGTTACAAATAGGAGGGGGAGGGCTGCTAAGACCCCGTAATTGAGGAAAATCACTTACCCACAATGCAACTGGGCTGAGGGGGATCAAAGGTAGCCTGTGTATGTGTGAAGGTGAACAAACCGGGATGGGGGAGGGTCCATGTTTTTAAATCTACTAATTAGCGGACCCTCTTTTTCCTTGCTAATTGAATTCCCTTCTCTTAAGTCTGTTGATTGCTCTCTCTTCACCAGACCGACGCCTCCAAAAGGCAGCGTTAGCATTACAAAAGTGTATTCTATCTTTTCCAAATAGATTGGTCACTAGGAAGCTGATCCTGTCAGGCAAGAGAATAAGGTGAAAAGGGAGGGGGTTTGGGGAAGGAATAGCTTTCAATGACATCTTTCAGATTTAAAAAAACACTGGGTTTTGGGCTGTAAAATGACCCTATAGAAGACTACAGCTCATCCAACCCAACAAAGGCTGACTTGGGATAACTCGAGCCCAAAGGGAGTACTGCTGAGCACTGCGAAACATGCCAAACTCCGGATGTCTCTCTTTGTACAAGATAAATCCATACATCACAATCTCTCCAAGTAATGCATGCTCGTGCATTTACTTTACGTCACAAAAACCCTGTCTAAAATCTCGGCTTTCATGCTGCACTCTTAAAAATAAAGCTTCCAAAAAGGGGTTTTCACAGTGATGTCATGGAAGAACCATTTTGGGTTCCTCAAAGAACCTTTCATTGAACAGTTTTTAAAAGGAACCATGCCATTTTAATAATCTGAATGAACCTTTTTCCACTTTAAAGAACCTTTTGTGCAATAGAAAGGTTCTGTGGATTTTAAAGGTTATTCATGGAACGATAGATTCCAAAAAAGAACCTTTATTTGAAAGAATATAGGCAGGATGTGAGATGTAACAGTGGCAAAAAAAAACAGCTCTTTGCTGTTCATGTTTTTGGACAGAGCTCAGTCTGCTTTTTTACTCCCTGGGGAAGCTATTGTGGACCCCGAGTCCTGCATGGAACACCCCTCCCCTTCCTCTGGGCCTAACAATTACCCCGTTGAGACGACACAATGCATGAACCCCGTGTCAGCCCCCACTGGGCTTTTCTGCGTGTCGGCTTGCTTTATCTGTCAAAGGCAATGCACTGGCCGACAAAAAGGCAAGTCTTAAAAACAGTCAAAATAAGGGGGGGGGGGGGGTATGGAGAACATTCAAAACAGCGACAGCATTAGATGTTGTGCAATAGTGCTCTGAATTTAATTTTCATTACAAATAAACTAGCGCTGAATCAAGATGACACAGATTTTTCGGTCTAATCATAACCGTATGTTGCAGCTCCACTCGTTTTCATTTTGGATAGATAGCGATCTAAGCCAAGAACCATCCCAAACACTTAGTTTCCCCATAATCTTGGTCTTAAAATCCTCCCAGAACCATCGAGGCATCAAGAACGCCCCCTTTCCAACCTTTAAACTTCATTCCAGCGTCTCTGACAATCTCTCAGCTCATTCCCAGACAGTCCGACGCAGGCATCTGCATTAAACTCCAGCGATCGCCTCATCGCTCTTTACCCCTCATCACCACACCGGCCCTGTGACAGCTCGAGGGGTACGCTTGCATTCCTCGAGAGTTTAAAATACCACAAGAGTGCAGGAAGATATAAACAAGAGAAGCGGTCGCAGAAAGAACGTCCCAAGGGCTTCGGATAAAGCCGGTATGGGGCATCACGTCCCTCTGAAGCGCATATCTGTGGGAGCGCTGCTTCACTAAGTATCGATGTCGAATTCATCTGCTAATTAATCCAATTAAACAGCTCTCACATGCTCATTAAACATTTAGTGAGACTGTATAAATGAGAACCAAATCAGTCTGTTCGGTTTTACTACACAGACAAAGAACAAAATTATGACAAGGCATGGACCCACACAGTACGCAATTTTGCCATCCCACCCCATAAGAGTCTGTATAGATTTGTAAACCCACCAGTCTTGCCCTAATCTGAAGCACCATGTCGTTTAATTCCGCCTAATTAGGCTTAGGCAGACGTTAATTGGGATTTAGGTGAACGCGGCGTACACAGCTCAGTGGGCGCTGTCATTTTTCACAGGTGTGTGAGGATCAGGGTTACTAATCCCTTGGCCTGTTCTCAAAGACTACTTCCTGGTGGGAAATCTCTGGCATTTTTTTGTCAAAATTGGCTTTTTTCGCCAATATCGCTATTAGTGATGCTGTAGCTGCTGATGATATTCTTATTAGCGTTATTATTGCTAGTGCAACCGTGCATGGATTTCATCATCTTGACATCATTTCGTTAGGCCACATGCAAGTCGTCAAGGCCAGCGTGCAGGTCCTGAGCGCTGGAGACAGATACATCCCTCACCTGCGAGAACAGAGGCCATTAATTGGCCTCTGGTGCCTGCTGTGCCCCGTCAGACACTGACAATTTATTATTTGCACTTAGGAGACCATCTATCCCAAATTCCACTGCGCCGCACCGCAGGGGTTAATATGATGGATAGTGTTCCCGAGACATTCCTTCGTGCTTTCTTTTTGTTTCTTGCTCTCTCACTCTCTCGCAGACTTACACGTATATAGACACACCCACTCCGGCATACAAACTTGAGTTTACAGCCACTGCTACCTGGCTCAACCCATTTGATTGACAGTAAAATGCAAGTGAAAATATGATGAATGTAAGATTTTACAAAAAATGCTTTACCGAACATGCCTCTCAGAATGTATTCAATAACTGTCCATATTCATATATTGGTAGTTGACTAATTATTTGACAACTATTTTGCATTAAAACTTTAAATCATAAAAACTGAAAGACTGGAATATAGTCACACCAAAAGACCATTTAAAGTGATCTTGAAGAAAAAAAAAAAGTTTATTTTTATTGACATCAAGATCTTAGCTTACTCAAATATTCCATGCAGCCTCTGAATTAGTATCATAAAAATGTGCATACTAATTAGTACATTCTGAAAAAAAAATTTAATATTAATAATAATATTATAGTGTTCTATCTTTTTTGTCAAAAAAAAACATCAACTGTTTTAAATGCTAGTGAATTTAGGAATCAAAATATTATAAATGCACAGTATTAAAAATGTAGATTCATTTTGAGATTGAACAGGCGACAAAAAAAGGTAAAATTTGGGAAATGAGCTTGCTCAATCTTTTTTTTTTTTATAATCAAGCCTATATTGATATATATATATTCCATGTTTGTGAAAAAAATTCTGATATTGGCGCTAACTACCAATACATCAGGCACACCACTTTAAATTTCTCCAATTAGTTCTCAACACAAATATCTGTTCACAACCTTAAACAACCTTAAAATCTCTATTCACCGGATTACCACTGTTTTATCAATTACGGATTGCATCTTTGGGTTAAGCGCTGACGATTTTCAGAGGTCATGAAAGAGCTGGTTGAATTCTTGACAGATGACATTCGAGCCTCTAATAGGGACAGTTTGACGTACAGTAATAAAACGGGCTCCTGCGGTGAGACATGAATCAGGGCCACATGACGGATGTGCTCTGTCTTAACTATCAAGCCTCACAACAGCCATGAGCTAATCAGCAAGTCCTCACAGGCCTCACTGTACAACAGACAGGGATTAGAACAACACCATCATTCATTGTCACAAGCAGAAAACATTGCTCAGTAGCCAGGAATCAACACCAGCTCCTCATATGTCAACGCTGTTGGGCAAAAACTTCCGGCTCCTTGCTGAATCCACAGTTGGGATCGTCGCCACGTCCTTCAACAGCACTTAAAATGCTCCAGCTGACTGTAAAGCATGGTGGTTTAGACTCAAATCACGAACGGCGTTGCTGGTAATGTCACTGCTGACTACGCCAAAACACAAGCCGTCCTTGACACGGATGTCTTCAAATCTAATGATAGCACATACTTTTACAATGCCTAGCATAATTACAGAGCTCTGTACCTGAACACAACCAGGAAGAGGTTGTACTTCTCCATCTCTGGGAGAAGATGAGCCCTACCGTGAAGTTCGAACCATGACCCTTGACCTCTCTCCCTACGGGTGCTTGTTAAAGCGCTACACTGTTTCCTCATTGCGTAGATGCCTCTCAGCAGTGGTGCATCACGCAGCTAATTCTCAGAGCAACTCCATCGGAATTCAACACAAGCAAGGCACATGGGAAAGGGATCCATGCTTTCACCCGATTTAATTTCCTTTGTGAAATACGACTTCATCCGACAGTCCTACTCTCCGTTTCAGCTCGCTGAGAGACATGGTTTTAGCTGTTTATGCATGATTACATTAATCATGCAATCACTTCATCTGTAATCACGAGTAGACGTGAAAAAGTCTGTAATTTGTTCCTTATGTTTTATTTATCCAGTCGCAGTTGTAAATCCATCTAGTTACTCTCATTTTCTCTCTCTTTTCTCTGTATTACTGACATATATGCATAATTGCACAACAGCCATTTTAAAACTGAAGTGTGTCATTTACGCACCAAACGCAAATAAATAAAAACAATTGTTTTCAAATACTTTTTGTATGCCATTGGTCAGGCAAACAGATAGCGCCACCCCAAACTCCCACATTTAAAGTTAAAGCTCCAATCTCCTCCCGAACATCCCGAAAAAAAGTCCTTTAGTGCCTTTAGTGAAAGCTTCCCTCAGAAATTCTGTCAATAACAGCTGTCAATCATGATGCCCCACCCCCACCCATCAAATAACTAACTAAAACCAAACTTATTTTAAAACACGAACACTTGAACTTACACCAGAGTGATAAAAACGACCTAAAATGACCGAAACCAAGTGTAATTTGATGTTTTAGTCTGTCCCATTAGATTACATGGAGAGGGTGGGGTTTTAACCTACACCGGGTCCAACCCCCTGGGGGCGATCGAAACGTTTTTGCTTCACTTTTCAGGACCTAAAAAACAATGTTTAATAGTATCTAATTGTTTTCATCTGTAGAGGAAATCAGCTTATAAATGGTTTACTTTTAGTTGTCTCTGCATATAAGCTGTAGGGAGGAGAAAGTACTTTAAAAGTATTTTTATAAAGAAAAATGACACTTGAGTTTAAGGCTATAATGTTCTTCCAGGTTTTAACTTGAACAATTACTTCAGGCTCAACTGTAATCACAAAGCAAACTTAGGCAATAAAATAAAGCAATCAACAGTTTAAGTCATAACAGCCTCCTAAACCAGACTGTCTGTATGAATCATGTGTTAGAGGAGCATTATAAACAGACCCAATTCACATTCAGCTTCCTTAATGTAGCAACACCGGGTCTATGCGGACGTCACTGAAATCCCAAAGGGAAAGGAATCCTGGTAAATCTGTGACAGTGTTACTAGGTTTGCAGATAAAAAGGCAGAGAGTTTGTTTTAGCAGAGCTTTAGTCAGTTATTCACAAAGAAAGAGGATCAGGGGCAACGTCAACTGGGATTATGTAGGTCTATTACATTCGGCTTAAGGTTTCTGTCAAAATCTCTGCTCAGAGCAGTTCCATCCGGGCCTGCCATGGGGCTGGAAACTGAAGGAGGGACAGTGATCTCAGAATGGGATGGTCTAGGCACAGACATGGGACGGTTTAAGCAAAGCTATATGATACCTCTGGTGCATACAAATGCAGAAAAATAAAGACTTGCATGATTAATCATTAATGAAAGTAAAAGGGTGACTACAAGAATGGTGAATGTCATAATAATGATGATGATAATAAAAAAAGAAGAAGAAGTGTGAATAATAAAATAATCTAAACTTCAAGCACCACAGTGAACTTTGCCCAAATGCTTGGTCAAAGTAACAAATGATTTTCGTATTCACAAGAACAAGACAAACAGGTTTAGCACAACCATAAAACACATTAAGGAAGCAAAGCATCCATTATGTCCTTCTTAAAACCTTAAAAACTACTGCTTGCAATGATAAGGCTTAACAAATGTAATATGCAATTTTGAACAGGGTTCCACACTTTCTAAACAAAGAATTTCCATGACTTTCCCAGTCAAAACTAACTTAGGGAGCACTGTTTCTAACTAATGACTGAGGTAAAAAAAAAAGAAAAAAAAGACATGATTTAATTTGATTCAGCATGTCGAATAATCACTGGACCTACACTGACAGGGTAGAGCCATGAAAAAAGACAAAACTGTTTTCATTGTTCACCTTTCCTGTACAAAAACGATACATTAATCAGTGTTAAGAATGGCTAGCAGTTCCTTAATTGCCCAGGCAAATCAAAGACAAAGTTATAGGCTACCTAGACTAATGCTCTCATATGCAGTTCTGAAGTATGTGTGATCATTGTGATCTTAAAGCAAAGTAAACCTTTTGAATCTGATGAAGGAGGGAAAGATAATGCTCTTACGTGAGTACCACTCTTACATTAGCAGATGATGATAAATGGGGGGGGGATACAGTAGCCATCTGTAAAAATAACTTTGCCAAGTCGGTAAAGAGCATTTCGAAATGATTGTCAGGATATATACAAAACAGAATCACACAAACAGGTAGGGAAATATCTACGCAACTTAATCATCTTCAATACAGTATCTAAAGACTCGCAAATGTTAAGCGTTCACCTCATTTCACGCGAGTGTTTTGGCAACTGCGCTGAAAAAGTGCTCGTACAGCATTATTCAAAGAAATGTACGTACCTGTGCAAACGTGTAAAACTGCGATAAAAACCACGAATCCAATAATTCTCCCCGTCATCGTTCAAATATTCGCGTTTTAAAGAGCTGTTTGTTTAATCCGCAAAATAAAAAATAAACAAGAGATCAGATTTTTATGGGTTTTTGATCCTTCATAATATCCAAATGGTGTATATTTCGCTTTTCCACAATAGCCTAATTGAGAGTTCCTCAAATTTCGTGAAAGTATTGTTTTCTTTAAAGTCCCCGTTAATTTGATTGTAATCCAGTTTATTTGTGTTCACTCACGCACGCCATGCGTTCAAAAGGAATAAAAAACTAACAATTATTCGCAAAAAAAAAAAAAAAGTTTAAAGAAACCGTGCAGGGTTTTGAAATTAACCCCTCCAAAAATAATATTCTGCAAGCGCAGAGTTGGTCACTTCGTATCCGCTGATCGCATCCTAAAAGATCCGATAGAAAGCCAGTGAAGGAAAACGACCTCAACTTTTCCCCAAAGTTTTAAAGGTGATAAGGTCCTCAGCCTAAAAGAGTGACCAGTGTCACATCGTTCAGAAACGGCGTGAATAAGTCATCTCGAACTCAGAAACTTCAGTTTCCATAGGAAGAGCAGAAGCTGATGCTGCTGGAGAATTTGCTGACTGAAGTCCATTGGATGTAATCACTTCCACTTTCCCATTGCTTTGTAAATTCAAAAGTAATTCCAATATCTGCCCTCTGTTGTTTCCCCCCTCTTCTTTCAGTTTTTCTCTCAGTGTTTTTAATATTTGGATATATGCACTGAGGTCCCCCGTCACTTCGGGCTGAGGGGATTCATTTGAAACAACGGTAGTTCTTTCCTACTTCATTCAAACGGCGTGAATAGTAAATGGCATGGTACGTCCCAGGCTCCCCCTCCGAGCACTGAACAATGGACTATTCCGTATGAGAATTAACCTCAGTGTTGCCATGTGCGCTTACAATTGACTTTTGGCTTGTTTTATTTTTTCATAAAATCTTTTCATATAATTATGGAGAGGAATAATTTCTACAAAACGGGTGCAATTTGCAACTCTCAAATCTGTAAAATAACAACAATTACAAATATAATACTAATTGATAATTATTAGAAATATTAACTTGTATTTGTTTGAGAGAAAAAAAACCTCAAATCACAGTGCAATTTAACATGTAAAATAAATGATAGTTTAGATCATAGTTTAAAATCATCTTGTCAAACTGAAAGACACCCATTTTGTAGAAATACCCATTGCTTTTTTCCATTTATAATATTTCATATACGTGGTTTTAATTATTTTTCTAGAATTTAGTTATTGAAAAGGCTGATCTTGTATTTTATGCAAGTTTAGCTATACTAATATTAGATTAATTAAATCAAGTAATTATACCTGTGCAGTTTACTTTTCTAGCGAGATCTGGCAACACATATTAACCTCTTCAGCGCGGCTTCGCCTGTGAGAGAAACGGTTCCCTCAAGGCAAGATTCTGTTTGATCAAACTTTAATGAATTTACATTTTAAAAGACATCCCGCGTACTGGTGAAACAGAATAATTTGCTCTTAATTATTTTAAAAGGCGACGCTTTGTGTGGATTTACGGAGTGGTTTATTTGCATATCTTGAAAAGGTGTCCTCGCTGGATTTAAATTAGTTTGTGTGCGTCTGCCTTTATCTACAAAATTGCATTCGTTGGACTCTTGTGCCTCTATTAAGGTTGTGGTTTGTTTATTAATTTAATTTGATTTTTTTTTTTTCTGTTTAACTTCAGAACAAATCTTCTGAAATAGCCTAGTGTCTATTTTCCATCTTCATATGACAGGCGCGCGCCATCCGTAACCCAACACCGCCCTCTGCTGGTCACCACTACACTCCCGCCACATTCATGGAGATATTTCAGAAGACGAAATATACCGTTTTAGGAACAGAAATACGAGCACGTTTGGTACTTTACGAGTCTATACCTCAAATCTAAAAGTTTGTGACAATAATTGTAATGGCCATTTGCATAAGCGTTCCTATAGACCCTATTTAAGAATGCTTCAGCCTCCATTTTCTATCCCCGCCCTTCTAAAAATCAACACAAAGCTGACTGACAGGATGCATCTCACATCCAAATGCACAAAATAAAATACAAACTTAAAAGCCGCCATAACCACCTACTGACCAACTATTGTAACGTATTTTTGAGTAAAATGCTCAACCTCTTGCAAGGAAAGAAATATTCCTCTGAACCACATGAATGCTCAAAAAAGGGCTAAGGCTAAAATCCCAGAACTACCCCTAAACTTGCCTTTTTAATATGGATGACAGTAGAAAGCAGACAGGACAGTGAATATTTATCTTAATTGCAAATATAGTAGGCCTACCAGTGAAAATTGTGGAAACATCTACTACTCATTCCCACATGACTTTTCCCCCACATTTTAGAATAAATGGCAAAACGATGAAATAACACAAATGCAATGGGAACGATGCAGTAAAAAATGTATTTATTTTAGATTCTTCACCGCAACAACACTGTCGTTTCCAAGTCATCCATATTAAAGTCTTTACATTCGACGTTTTTTAACATCACAAGCAAAAATATTAACATTTGAACATCTGAACCAAATTCAGTCAAGTGTGTCTAATCTTCCGACTGGTAGTCTGCCAAATAAAAACCCCACATTAACCTAAAAAACTTGTGCAGACATTGATCTAAACTACAAAACCACAGCCCATTCACGCCAAGCCTCCTCTGAGATTTGTGTCTGTATTCAATCTAACATCCCATCACCAAAGTCCTGACCTTCACCAGGCCAGAGCGGCATCAAAAAACCTAATAGATATACTAGAGGATATGGCATTTTTATGGTGAGGAGACAGAAAAGTGCATCCAACATCTGAGCCAAATATCCATCCCTCACCTGTCCTCTAATAGCACAGCCAAACTACAGTCCTGTTCCTCTACATCAAAACCTCCTGTGCAAAGTTTCCAAAACCCTCAGAAACGGGAAAAAAAAAAACCTGAGCTCATTGATTCAGCATAGTGTTGATTCAGTGCTAAACCTCCATCAAAAGAGCTCAACATTTCTGAGCAGCATGAAACAGCGTACAAACACATAAAACTCCAGGCATACTTCAGTGCTAATCTAACCCTTGTGTCAGACATATCGTGAACTTACTCTGGAAGACCTGGTAGCATTTATGCGCCTTGCTGTAGAGATGGCGTGGTGGCACTGGGCCGTGATGGGCTCCTAGCGAGCCTCCTCGTGGACGCTTGCACCACTGGTTTGGTGGGTTCCTGAGGCTTGCTTGGCGAGGGACTCCTGGAGTTCCTCCATGTTGGACGCCCATCATGACGAAAATAGCCAAAACCGAAACAACCAGTGCCATGGGCTCCATGGTGGACACTTTCTGAATGTATTATTTAGATTATCTTCTCACAAAATCATCTATTTCAACGCACCAACTTTCGTTCATCAGACGATCTTCTGGGATCCAAGAATTATCCATAAAAATCCATAACTCCAGTTACACTTTAAGATTAGTTTTTAATCTCAAATGTCCTAAAGAACTATCCAAACCTCCTCATTCCCCATCAGGGATGCTTTAATTCATGATAGAACTTTTTTAATGAGCCAGGCGCAAGCGAGGGCCACTCCCCTTTTTTGGATTTCAATATCTTACACATAATAACCTTTATCCTGTTCACTCTGTTTGATATTCAAAGGAAGTTTTGGTGGATGTTCTCTCTTTTCTTGTGATGTCTCTATGTGGGTAAGAGAAAGAGGGGTCCCTTTCGGACTCCATGCTGGGGCGTCTCTTTCAACGTGGACGGACCCCCCTCATCCACCCTGGGCTGTATCGGTATGGGGGCGAGGGTTTGACACAAGCAGCGAGCGAGAGAGAAACACATACCCTTTCCCCCTGACTAAGACTATTTTACGCCTCCTTTTCAAGCAGCATCACCTAACAAAACAGCACAGGCTAAAACAAAAACATTCTCCAAAAACAATACTCCCCATAGAGAAAGAAAAGCTCGCTTTCAAACATGAAAGAGAAAAAATGTCACATTTTTATCTCGACGTGGGGGCAGTGCATCTTGGGACTTCATTCAGGAAAGCATGGGCGAGATTTGAGCGGTGTTTTGGAGATGTGTTCGTTGTCATTACAGTTTAATGTTAAATGAGATTTATTTAGATTAACAATAACAGAGTAAGCAGTATATTTTTAACCAATAACTATGTGAAAATGTGTAAATTATCTAATTTATTTCATTTAGATCATTGCAGGTATGTTTATGTGGTGAGAGGAAGGCCCTATAAATAGACTGTCGACCAGAAGCGTTGCCAGTTTACACATCCATTCCAATATTATCCTCTACCACTCTTGCCAAAAACTTTCAGATGTTGTCCTTGAGAGTACAATAGTGTTGTTGTTTTTTACCAGTAAAGTTGTATTTACTTTAAAATTCAATACACTATGCTGATGCTTCCCTCACGCTCCAGGTGCTGGAAATAGATAAGATGCTTAAAAGGACAGAACAGAGTTTCTTTTATAATGATGCGATTATCTATTCTTAAAAGATTTCATATTCCAAACCATTGTGAGATGACTGTGGTTGACATCTTTTGAGGAAATGTTTGCTAATCACATTGTAAAGCTCTGACAGTCAGACCTCAGTTTAGTCATTCTGATTTAGGGTAGGTTTACATGACAGCGGTGTACTAAAAAACGGAAAGGTTTTTTACTTTGCGTTTTTCATGTACCGACGACAATGTCGTCAAAACGATCCCCGTTCACACAGAACTGGGACGACGGCTATAAACGCTGTATTCTGTGCCAGGCCAGTAGATGGCGATGTCACTTTGTAAGAAACACTATGCTTCTATAGACTGAACACGTATACGCATGCACATGATGTCACTGTTTTCACAAAATCATATTTTTTTTGTTCACACAGAGATGATGATGGTACCATTTACAAAAATGTGCACTTTGAAACCCGTTTTCAAAAGTTTGCATTTTCATGCCCCCAAAACACCGTGTAAAGGGACAAAAAGCTTTGGAAAATGTTTCAATATATATACACCCATATACATATACGTATGTATTAGTGCTGTGAAATAGATTAATCACGATGAATTGCTTCTAACATATTCAGGCAGGTCTTGACCGCATTACAGTTCCATATCACTTCGCCAAATTATTTCAGTTATTTCAAAGGTCCTTACAGCTGACAACAGCAAAAGAACCAAATCCCACAACACTGACCGAGCAAATAAATATAAATATAGGATAAAAACGACAAATTATTTACATGCTTTTTGCCTCAAAATTACATTTTATTATGCACGTAAAGAACATACTCTCTTTCTCCCACTCAAACGCACACACACACACAGTTCGGACAGCCCTGCTCTGACAATTTTATCAGACAAATAGTTCAGAAACTTAAAGGTTACATGATATTTCTCACTAGCGAGGTAATTATGGCACTGTTCTTGAAGCAGATAAACTTACAATTTCGTTATTTGAGACGCTGCTGCTGAACACTGTTGAGAGACTACAGGCGGGAAATTCATACATGCTTAATCTTAATCTCTCTCTCTCTCTCTCTCTCTCTCTCTCTCTAATAACTGCATTAGTCTGCTATCAATGGCTCAAATCTCCGTGACAGTTACTAGCTCTAAAATTACGTTTTGGAATTAGCAACGGAGGCTTGGGATAAGATGCATAAGAAATTAGTCCTACACACAAGAGCATTTTAAAGACAAAAACCTGACAAATGTCTTATACATCAATACATCAAATACATCAATGACCTGTCATCATATATATATATCTATGTGTGTGTGTGTGTGTGTGTGTGTGTGTGTGTGTGTGTGTATAAATTTATAATTGATATGTAATAATTTAGACAAAAAGAAAATATAAATTCTATTTGTTGTTTTATACATTTGTATGTATTTATTAATTCAAAAAACAAAGGACAAAGAAAAAACAATCATCAGAGATCATTAAAAAAAGTAGCCAGGAAGATACAAATCATCTGCAGTGTCACTGTGTTAACCCAGCTATGATGAAAGACAGCAAATCATTTCTGGATTGAAGTACAGGAATGCACACAGATGCCTGTCTTAAACAATGCATATGGAACTCCATACAGGCACTGACAAATCTGTTCGGATCTCAGATGAGGAGCGAATCCTGTAAGGAAATCTACGAGTTGCTGAGCCGCTGACCTTAGACCTCTGACACGAGGCCACGCCGGCTGGGAAACACTTTGGTGCACTAAGTGCTACCCTGTCATTCCCAGAGATTCTTCCAAGCAGAAAACCTCCGTGACTTGTCAGGCTGGCTAAGAAACAACCAAGCTAGGTTCGAGAGATTTCTCAGGAAATCTTCAGCACAAGTGTTGTCACTGGGAAAGAATGTCTCGCGGACGGCCATCTGGGCTGCAACCAGGACATGGTTCAACCACAGATTCACATTAACAACATCAACCCAAAAAAAGGGTTGAAAAACAACACAAAACATGCTTTTAATCAATGCTGAGAGATTTTAAAGGATGAAAAAAGGAAACCCGTGGAAAGGTGAGGCACAACAGAGCTGCACATTTCTCAGACAAACAATATGTAACAATACATCCGACAGGAAAGCGCACAGAAAATGGATGTCTAGAATTGCACGAAAACAGCATAAAGAGGACATTCTCTTCATTCATTGCAAACCTTGTGTTGTGCTTTCAGAACTAGGGGTGGATGTGCCGGGGGGGGCGAACTGAACAAATCTGTTCAGCTGAACAAATCTGTTTCTGTTTTGCCATTCAGAGAGGCCCTCCATGCAGAACCCTGCCACGACTGACATTACACAAAAAAAAGACAGACGGCGAAATGAGGGAAGTGCAAAAGAACGTGAGAGCTTTGCATTACACTGCAATTGGAAGACACAAAAGCTTGGCTAACGGGTAAACAGGGCTGTTGCGTTTCCGCTCGCCTGCCTGGGATGAATCCCCTTCAGCACCCAGTATCTGTTCAGGAGACAGAGGCTAGCATCTCATTGGGCCTAGGTCGATTTATTTATTATTTGGTGGTGAAGATCGCAAATAAAAGTGTGCATTATGTATTTGTGTTTCACCAGTGTATTGGTAAAACAACCAGATTAAACTGGACATGTGGATCCACATGCTGACATTAAAGCCTACCTTTTCGACATCTAATTTGCACAATTCCATGCATGAGTGCACCAGGAGTAACAGGCCGACAGGATCCAGATACATTAACAAAGAAACAATGGTCTTTTGGATAACTGTGGGACTTTTCAGCGTGTCCCAATCTCTGACTAGCCTCATCAGAAAGAAGCACGTCCCTCTGCTCTCCTATATCCTTTATGCAGACTGGCAAGAACAAGACGCATTGTGTTTTCAAGCTTAATTGGCTTAATTGGTTTACTGGTTGGAGAGGCTTAAATGAAAGGAGAAGCTGTCTAAGAGAAACTGAGCCAAGTAGAGCCTTTGTCTTTGGCTTCCATGTGCCCTCCCCACCTTCACAACGGGGGATTCGACCAATCGTTGCCTCGCAAGCTGTTGGACAAGACCCTCACCAGCAGTCCTGCTGAATTATTAACGCAGCCCCACAGAGCAGAGCGAGAGCAAACCTGGGGAAGTTTATACTACACTGCAGCAAGGACAACTGGATATTCCTCAATCAGAGCTTATGTATCCTGAGTAATGATTAGAAGATGACCGTGTGGAACGAACAAGTGGCACTTTTGCTGATTGTTCCCACATTACCCTTGACACAAACACTGTCTTACAGCACCACCAAAGTGGAATTAACTGTCTATCTCCGGGACAAAAGGGAGAATGTTATTGCATATAAGAGGTGTGCATCTAAAGTTTAGTTGTCACTTGCTAAAAGTGGTGACGCACGACAGTTGCCTACGTTTGTTTTCCGGCTTGCAAAAACCCAAGAAACCAAGATGCTGCATTTAATTCAGGACCAGAAAATTGATTCTCAAATTGAGTCTAAAATATTCATTCTAACAGAGAGAAAGTAAAAAAAAAAAATACATTGAAAACCCTGCACTTCGTTTTGATTTGATTGATTTAGGAATGCACATGGTGCTTCTTTCTGATTTAGAGAGAAATAGACATATTCTTGAGCATTTACTTTCCAAATCGCACTGATGTACAACAACATCTGCGTCTGCATGTGTAATTTCATATAGATCTCTCAAGTGGATTTATTTACACCACAAATGGGAGGATTTACAACATGTTTGACACTGTCTAACACCTGGAACTCACATGTGAGACGGATCTCTGCAGTAATGACCAAAAAAAAGTTACTTTTCACCTCATTCTCCTTCCCACACGCTCCAACGTTCAACCCCCCCCCAAACTTCTTACGTTCCATCTCTCACGTCCTCTGCTTTAAAAACTTGTCCTTCCGACAGAAACACCGCAAGGGTTCTTTCTGTCTTCCTGCTGCTGTCAGCTGCCAAAACACGCAGGTTGCAGCGATGAGCACTATAAATATGATGTACGGCTTATGCAGTGCCACTGACCTCACAACACGCGCCAAAGGAGTGAGGGGGAGCAGGTGCCATGCAGATTTATGACACTCAGCGAGAACTTTCACCCTCCGCATACTCTCATGCCCCAGCGAGCAGAGAGTCCGGCCCATGATGGCTGAACACATTCACTCCTCCGTGACAAAACAGCATGTGGGAGAAATACGGCGTGAATGTAAAAATGTGCAATTGTTTGGATGCACTTTCATAACTTTGCCTGTGGCAACTGGCACTGCTGAAATTTCTCCAGCCACCCCCTTGTTTGGAATGTTTTGGAGAGTTTTAAAGTGCTGTTGTTGACTTTGTCATTTTCAAATAAATTGATAGAGGTTGTCATTTATGTGGAAATTGCATTTTAAATAGAGCATTCCCACTGAATGTCCACAGTCAGATGCGAATCAGAATTTGTCTAAGCTACATTTCAGCATTTCTGAATATGCTGGTTTGGAACCAACACACGTTTTTTTCAAATCTGCCAATCAGGTAGAAACTCATTTGACAGTCATGAGGGGACCATATGGACCTCCAGACTCAACACAAAAAAGGGGGGCGTTGAACTTTCTTTTTCATCCCGTCTTTTCCCTTCAGGAAAGTGCAGGCCACTTATGACTCAAGCTTAAAAACGACTTTGGAATTTTGAAGGCTATTTCATTTTGTGCACCAAATGGCGCTTAGCTGGCACTTGGCAACAACAAAAACAGTTTGTATTCCTTCACCCATACTAATCTCACCGGCAATAATAAACAAATTTAAATTCTTTATCCTGTTCCAAACAGACGTGTTGCAGAATAATGAGAACCTCGGCAACACCAGCTTCTTATCTCCAACTAGTCCTCTCCTTTCATTCTCCACAGCACTCCAGTCACTCTTGACAGAATTAGCCTGGTTCAGCATTGAGAGTTTTGCCTGATGGCCCCATTTCCTAGGACGCAGGGCGAGTTAAGCTCCGGGATTTGTGATGAAAAGAGATTGGATGGGGTAAAACGAATATAAGAAGTGCCCACATCCTCTCGCTCTTGTGGAGAAACCCCTCTGGTTGACTGAGGTGGAGTAATTACATCTCAAGTGGGATCGGACCTAAAGGAAGGACCTGCATTTACCACGTTTTCCACCCTGGGGAGAAGCAAGCGCTTTGTGGGGAATATGCTTTGTGGATAAGCTCCATTGTAAGAGTGCTTGTGTTCCACAAGGGGTGGAAAATTTTAACCCTGAACGTGTGGGAGATTTGCATTCACACATCCCTGAGGCAGAAACCACAGCCACTAATAATACAGGGCATTAGGAAGGCAGTCATACTAATGATTGTGAGGCCTTCAAGGTCAGGTCTTTAGGCCTCAGCCGGACCCTGTAATGAGGATCCACAGGAGATGGGACAAATAGAATATTCAGTCTTTTGCCCTGTTTACACCTGGTATTAAGATGCGATTTGGTCGGTCTGATCTCAAGTAGACGAGGGAGACATTCCCATTAACACCTGGGGCCCTATTTTAATGATCTGAAACGCAAGTATCAAGCGCGAAGCGCAAGTAACTTTGTGGGCGGGTCTTGGGCGCTGTTGCTATTTTACCGGCGGGATAAAAGTTTAAAAGGGGTTGGTCTGAAATGGCTTAATTATTCATAGGTGTGGTTTGGGCGTAACGTGAAATAAACCAATCAGAGCGTCATCCAACATACCCTTTAAAAGCAGGTGTGCATGTTGCATGGCGGATTGTTATTATTATACAAGTATGCGCGCTTAAAATAGCATTATGAACAACGTGCAACGCAACGTTTTTTTTCTGGTCAGTGGCGGAATTGTTTTCTGGAACGGCAAAATAGCACTAGGGAATGTTTGCGCCGAAACACGCCTCCTTTTTGTGCCGACCCGCCCACGGAGCGCAAGTTCATTTCCTAGTTTACCGACGTGCATCTTTCGATTTTTCTCTCGAGGTCTATGGCTTTCAATACTGGTCACACGCATCATACACATGACCAGTGTCGGCCAATAGTGAGCCTGCATGTGACGTACAACACAGAACCATTGCGCAGTTCCACTTCGTGAAATCTCAAGGCCAACAGAAAAGGAAATTAATAGTTGAATAAAGTCGTTATTTTTGTTTGTTTTTTGCGCACAAAAAGTATTCTCGTCGCTTGATAAACTTAAGATTGAGCCACTGTAGTCACTTGGACTATTTTAACGATGTCTTTAATAACTTTTGGGCCGGCCAGTTTCGATCCCTTAAGAAGCCTATGGAGGAGTGATCCAGCTCTCAGATTTAATCAAAAATATCTTAATTTGTGTTCCGAAGATGAGCGAAAGTCTTACGGGGTTGGAACAACATGAGGGTGAGTAATTACTGACAGAATTTTCATTTTGGGGTGAACTAACCCTTTAATACAAAGAGTAAACAGGGCCAAAGACTGTCACACCCAGACAACCAGGTGCATATGGAACCTCCAGACATCAAGTTTTACGCAGCATGGTGGACCCTAACACTATGCGCAGTGTTGTTGCAACAAGATGCATAAAGACTACGCATCACAAATGGATGAAACACTTAATCATACCACTCAAAACATAGCTATTTATTCCATTTCAAAGATTCAATCTACGATAAGGGAAAGAGGTACAGAACACTTTCATGGCATACATTTGAATTGCCATAGATTTCTGGACAAACATTTGCTGTGTTGACCTTAAATTTTCCTACTTCCCTGCAGTCTCTCTTCAAAAGAGTTTAAATAAATAGCCTGTCAGTGAGACAGACACAAGAGATCTGTTTGCCTTCAACTTGTATAAGGAAACAGTTCTAAAAAAATAAAGACAATGTAATGCATCTTTGATGCAAATTTTTTGGGGCTAAGTGCTTTTGAGACAAATATTCACCACCACTCTTTGCACAATAATGGTCTACAAAGATTACAGGCCTGTTCCAAATCCTATTGAGCTGCTTCGTTGAATAATACTTACATAGACAGCTGCCTTCTATGGCAGCATACTAACTGAAATGGAACATCATAAGTGCCTGATCTAGAAAGGTCTATAGAAACTACTTTGGGTAAAACTTTTAAACTATTATTGCTACAATCCAGCATTGAAAGAATTACATTAATAATGTACCAGTAAATTGCAGTTACCAGTAAAGACATATTTGAAGCTGCCTTAAAAATTTGGACCAAAGAAGGTATCTTAAGAGGTAGAACGATTAAATTAACTAACTTTATCACTGCCTTTTGAAATGCTTTAAAAATGCATCATACACTACCATTCAAAAAAATAAAAAATAAAAAATTAACACTTTTATTCAGCAAGGATGCTAGCCTGGCTAACGTCAGACCACGTCTCATTGAGATTGAGACGTGGTCTGGGAACCACATGTCCCTTTTCTCGTATTTGAGGCGTGGTTTACGAATCCCCAGAGCCGTTTATTGGGTGCTACGAATGTCTATCAAATGCGCCTGTACGTAGCTCATAGCCAATCGTTTCAATTATACCAGATGACGTATGTAGAGCGACAGAAATTAGACGAGGAAGAAGACGATGGGTCAGAGATTTATGTGTACACGATGGCGTATATATCCAAGGTTGCATCGAGAGGTAACTTCGTGTCTGCTCCCATGTTTGATCCATAGGTATAAACAAACTGCTTCGGTGTGTCGCATAGACGTCGTCATCGTCTTGCTGCTCCCTCCCCGTTCTGTGATTGGTCCCCTCGCTGAGGCGAAAATCTGGTCCATGGTATCCAGACTGCCTAGCAGCGTGAATAAAATCGCGCTGCGCAAAGGCAGCATGGGGAAACCCAGGCTACAAGGATGCATTAAATTGATCAAAAGTGCTGTTGTTTTGAACTTTCTATTCATCAAAAAAAAAAAAACTTGACAGTTTCCACAAAAAATTATTTGACACTGAAGACTGGAGTAATGATGCTGAAAATTCAGCTTTGTTATCGCAGAAATAAATAACGTTTTAAAATATATTCACATAGAAATAAGTAATATTGCGGAATATTAAAACAGCCTTGGTGAGCATAAAATACTTTTTCAAAAAACATATTAAACATCTTACTAACCTTAAACTTTTGAACAGTAGTGTATGTAGGGAAAGGGATCTGACAAAGAGCTACCATAGTGAGGCAGGCAATAACTATCATCTTTTCTGTATCTCTGTCCTTGTGAGATTCTGAAAGCGAGTGCTCTCTTGAGGCTGTAGTGTCATTCTCTATGCTCTCTACCAGCTATTCTCATCTTCCACTGGATCACCCACGTAGTCAGAGCCGCCTTTTCAGTTATCGACTTGTTTCTCCAGTGAAGGTCAAAAATGTTAGCTAGCTTTCACCAAACATAACACCACACACATTGCAGAAGATTCTCCGCTCCGGCCCCCCGGGCCCCTAGAAGGTGAACTCTATTTCCACTTAAGCAAAAAGGGTCAGGGATCTTCTCTCGCCGATTGACTCATCTCATCTGAGTGCATTTAATCTAGAAATTGAGGTTCTGGCTGACTCTATTCCTTTAAGTCACAAGTGTCAGAACATTCATGGCTTATCTCCCAAAAGTAACATGGAAAGGGTGTCCAATTTCCCCAGCTTGACTTAAGTAACATTTGTAAAGAATATAAACTGTTTATAAATGGGAAAACCTCACTCAATACAGATGCACCGACAGACTTAAGGTGAAGGTTATGCAAAACCATCCATGGAAATCCAGGCGGAATAAAAGACTCTACAGAAGGACCTGCAATCATTGGATCAGAAACAGGTCATATCTGCATAAAAACTTATGTTATCACCTGGCAACCCCTGGTTTTTCATGCAAAAAAGTAGTAAACAATTCTAAGGCTCAAGGAAGAGATCAAATGACACACAATAAAGCAAACATTATCTAAATAATAGATTTGAGAGAAGTTCTTCTGTGGTAAATATAAAGCAGTATTTTTAGGATTAAAAATAAATAGCAGTACCTGTGTAGCCCAGAGAGTTGTCATCATCATGTTCTGCAGTGGGGGCTTCTGTGGCCCTATTGCTAGTCCCCTCCTGAGTCCCCGTGTCTGTTGGAAGTAACACAGACTCTGAGTCCTCGAGCAAAGAGTATTGGGCTAACGGCATCATGGTAGCGCCCCAGTATCCCTGATACCAACAGATAAGCAGTACTAGGCTCTGCAGACAGTGACTTTTAAAAAGTCTCTGTCTGCAATTGCAACCGCCAAACTGCATTATCATCATATCACGAAATCGCTTCAAACTTGCCCAAAACACCATAAATAGAAGCTCCAAGGTGTTAATCAGTTGTTAGCCATTAATCCATTGGAGAATCCCAAGAGTGCGAGTCCTAAATATGGTGTTTTCCTTCTCTTCACAGGCCTAAAGAGGTGCAGTTAGCCCTGAACGTCTATGTGTATGTCTGAGGAGTGACAATGTGTGCCCTCTTGCAGCAGACGGTCCTAAAGAAGCTCATGGGCAGAACTAGGATGAACCAATTGCAAATACACACACAAAGTCACTGACACACACCCTATTTAGCTCTAAATACAGTCATTGACTGAACTAATTCCCCAATCAGCGCATGTCGCTTTTCTGGAAGATGGACTGACAGCCCTCCTCTACGCCGTGTTTAGAAAGGGAGGACCGGGCAGGGGGTGTGGCAGATGCCCCCCATCATGGCGAAGTGTGGGATAAATCAGACTGGGGCCATGCCCACTTCCATTGTTGGGCACTGACAGGGGGTTAATTTGGGATGAGGGGAGGTGAAGGGGCCTGTTTAATATAAAGGGGGTCAGAATGGGCCAGATGACTGGGAAGCATCCTGTCAGGACCGTCATGGGCCGTGAATGAAGATTGGCATCATTTACGGAGATAAAAAAAAAAGCAGACAGGCAAAACAAAAGGAAGTCATTGGAGAGCACTTAGGGCTCTGCGAAGTGTGACCACTGTCTGTCCTTTCGTTCACCCTGTCGCTAGAGCTCGTGCTACCGTTTCGACATTTTAAAATCATAATTGAGTGCTTGAAAGAATTTCAGGAGAGGTTAAATGTCTATTTTATGACTTGGGCCACACTAGCCAGCACTTGTGTTGATGCATTTAGTGAAATGACACTTTTAGCCTGCTATATGCTGAGTTGGCCGTTTCTCAACAAACACCTCGCTGAGTACGTTCGCAAAATCTCAAGGTTGAGACCGTCAGGAGACTGTTGGCTATCTTAGCTTGTGTTGGAATCATTCAGGCAGTCAAAATACATTTTTGCACTTTGCACAGATTCATAAGATCAAGTTCACAAACACTTAACATCAAGCATGCAAACACATAAGTCTGTCTGTTTGTGTATAGACACCATATTGGCATTACCATACTGTAGTTTCACCATTGTAAAACCCCCATTGTCTTTTTTTGAAGCATACCGGTATACAAGTATATTTTCGAACATATGCACACAGTTTACAGTTTTAAAAAACCAAATGTACAGTACATTTTTGAGAAACATGTAACTAACCCGACACAGAATTAGCTCAACCTACCGTCCTTCACAAAATTCTACATAACTACACACAAATTGCAATGCATTAAAATCAAATTTACATATACACATCAAATATTTTTGATAATTTGCTAATGCTTTCAGCTAACAATGTGCTCTCACTTGCATTTTACAGTTATTTACACTTAATTTTGTTCTAAATGTGAAAACTAATTCAACAATCTGAATATTTACAGCTAATGTCACCTCTAAAAAACATGCAGTTTAAAAATATACAAACCTATGAAATGTCTCAATTTAATTTTGTTAAATGTAAGTGTTTTCACCTATTCCACAAATTTCATCCTACAACGGTTTAAAAATAGCTTATGAGATTATGTGTGGGCCAGTATATAACTACCAAACAAATTCTCAGCTCAAATGCATGTTTCACAAAGACATTGACCAAAAAACTGACATAGTCAACTCAAACATATTTGTACAAAGCACTGATATTGTATATCCCCAAGGAGAACCAATGCATGAATATTCTAGTTCCAAAACTGTACTTACAACTGAAAGTATAATAGGTTTTATTGTGGGCTTAGAGAGTGAATACTTCACGACTCATTAACAGGTGGTGTGCCCAGATGCCCTGGAAGACACACAAGCAAAAACCTGGTGCTCCCTCAAATTCAAATGGCCCTGATCCACACAATCCAATCCAAAATGCCCTGCCTCCCCTGATGACTAATTAAACAGAACCTTATGCGGCTAGCTGACATGTCTACATGGGCACATTAGGAGGATGTTCCCCATGCACCCCAAATCCCTGGCTCTGCCCTCATTTTCAGAAACACAGCCTGCGTTCTCGATTTCTGGCTTTATTGATTTAAGGAGAAGGTGATGTACTAGCTCAATAACAGTGGACCCAGACAACCCACATAAACACAACCGCAACAATTGGATTCGTTCATCTTAATGGCTTTAAAATCAAGGCCATTTGTTGGGCTAGCCATCAGTCGGTTAATTCTTTTTGAAGGCAGGAGAGGGCAAATGAACTATAAAGAAAAATGAGTTACATGTTAATCAGTATACTCTAACACCTCTATTTTGATGGCAATTTCTCATTTTTTGGTTCAGCCTAAAGGCCCTGACTTATGAAAGGGGTTTAATTAAGTCAAACGACCGAACTAGGCTGGACACAAACGAATATAGGCAGGAAGAAAGAAGTATGTGAATGGTGCACACAGACTGCAAATTACCAAAGATTACGTTGAAAGATGGTGTGGAAGGACACAGGCACAGCTGCTGGTCTGCAGAAAATAGGAAGAGAGCACACTTTCTCTTTGAAGCCACACACACGGAGAACATGTGATTACAACATCCAGAATGTACCCACTCTTCTGAAAATAACATTAGATCAAGATGAAAACCCAATTAAATGATCTGTTAAAACCTTAAATTAATAGCATTGCTTGATACCTGAAACGGTAATAATATCAACCAGCTTGTGCCAGTAACAATCCAACAGTGCCTATCTAAAACCAGTTAAGATCAACAATCCTACAGTTTAACTGGAGCAAACTGCTCTAATCTGTTTTTAGAGGTAAAAAATTTAAAATATGGTGCCTCGTGTGCATCTTTTGTAGTTTATTTTTCACATTTTTTGAATTTGTATTTTAATAATTTGTATATTTACAGCTGATTTCACCTAAAAAGAAAAAACACTCAAATACACATCTTATAATATTTATAAAATGTCTCAAATACAATTCAATTTTAATAAATGTTATGGGTATAAAATTCAAATTTAAAATGATAGAATATACCACATTTTGTAAATGTCTCTTAGGGGCCGTTTACACGACACTCTTTTCAACTAAAAAAAGATTTTTTTGTGTGCGTGTTTTGGCCGGCGATTTACACGACAATGCCGTTTTGGGGGCCTGAAAAGCCAACTTTTGAAAACGGGTTTTAAAGAGCACGTTTTTGAAAGGGGTACAGTTATCATCTCCGTGTAAACTGCAAAAACAGGAATCTTTTAAAACGGTGACGTCATGTGCATGCGTGTTACGTGTTCAGTCTATAGACATGTAGTGTTTCTTTACAAAGTGACATCGCCATCTACACTTTAAAAAATGCAGGGTTGTTTTAACCCAAATTTGGGTCAAATATGGACGAACCCAACCGTTGGGTTAAAACAATTTATTTAACCCAACGGCTGGGTTTGTTCATATTTGACCCAAATTTGGGTGGAAACAACCTAGCATTTTATGGAGTGTACTGGCATCCGTGTGAACGGGGATCGTTTTGACAACATTGTCGTCTGTACGGGGAAACGCAAAGGAAAAACTTTTCCGTTTTTAGTACATTGTTGTCATGGAATAGTGTTGTCAAAAGTCGGTACTGAATTTTTTTAAATGTGACAATACCAGCATTTCCCTCTAGCGTTTTGAGCACTGTTAAACGGATTCTTAAACACCTCTGATTGGCCATTGCATTCACGCGCTCAACATATATGTCTGTGATTGGCTACAATGATCAACGCTTCAAAAACATGTTGTAAATAGACATCGTTGACGCATTTCACCGAGTGCTTACACAGATACACACGGGAGCGTTTGAAAGCAGGCATCAATCAGCGGATCCCTAATATATCTGCTGATAGGCGGATCTGCTGATAGACGCCTGCTTTCAAACGCTCCCGTGTGTATCTGTGTAAGCGCTTGGTGAAGACTACATGTTTTTTTAGCGTTAACCATTGTAGCCAATCACAGACATATGTTGAGCACAATGGCCAATCAGAGGTGTTTAAGAATCCATACAACAGCGCTCAAAATGCTAGAGGGAAACATTTTTTAATGTGACAAATTTCAGTATAGTCGGTACTTTTAACAACACTATCATGGAATGCAACACGAGTTGTTTGTATTGAATTTTAGTGTAGGTTTACAAGTCTTCTGAAGCCATACGATATCTTTATATGAAGAACAGAGTACCACAAGAACTTGAGGCTTTAATAGCTGAAAATTATTCTTCTCCATGAACGCACACACTCTCATTCAAAAGATACATCCAAAGCATTAGCATTACACAACTAGTCACGAGACACACGAGAGCAAATGCCATTTTACAATCTAGGCTGACATAACACTTCTTCTGGCGGCAATGTTTGTGCAAAGGATCTGAGCTTGATGGTGGATGGAGACAGTGTCTGTCTTTGGCCCTGTTCCTCACACAGATCAACCGTTTGGCCTCGGGACAGATTTGGAATATTTGTACTTTTGGATAAATTGTGCCTCTAGTAATATATCTGCCTATTATACATCCTGTGTTTTATATGATGTAATACACAAACGGGTAGGTCTAGGGGTGGGGTTGGGTTACATGCCCAAACATGTTTCAATAGTACAAATAAAAAAGTGAAATAAATGTAAATAAAACCATGCTGGCTGATTAAATTGAAAATCACACCCCAACATATCTGTCAAGTTGGCAAATTTATACCCCAAAGTATAAATTCATGATGATGTGTCTGTGTTTGATGCCAAAGGTTTCTCATTGAAAGCAATGGAGTATACCCTGCACATTGAAAAATGACGCTAAAGATGAGTTTAAAAGGAGATGCCGATGGGTCCTGACCAAGCGTCAATATGTGACGAGTTGGGAGTGAAAATTCTTTCTAGAGTTACGAGTTTGTTCAAATCCATAACTCTATGTATGAGCAACTACAATAGTGATATAATAGTGAGAGCCTTAGCAAAGCACTGCTAATACCAGATCGAGTTACCATCAGTGGATATCATCAGGGCTCCAGCCGGATCACACCAGGGGCCGTGGTTCTCTGTGGGTCTGATTAACTCCCATATTATTGCAAATTGCCAAGGGAGGGATTATGCAGATGAGGGTATTGAGGTCCACACAGTGGGCAGGGAAGCAAGCATCATAATGAGAGACTACAGAGGACGTTTTCCTTCTGTAAGGGACGTATACAGACAGGGAATAGGGGGGAGAGGTGGTTAGGGGAAATTAAAGGGTGGTTTCAGAGAGCTTAGGAGAACCAGACCGTCTGGCATCTAGATATTAAATAAAGTTGTGGCCATAGACATATCTATAGTGCTTCTGAGGTTGTTAGTATTGGCCTGCATTTTATTTCTTTTAGCTTATGAAATTTTTATGTAATTCTTAGTTACGTTTCAGTTAAGTTTCAACCATGAAAGCCTCAAATATCTCCTAAAATGCCTTAAGAGAAATATAAATAGAAACAATTGACATACAATAACAGTAAACTGAAAAGTATACACCGTGGTGAAAATCAGAATACTAAAAAATTTGAGTTCATTTTGAAATCAAACTTTGCTATAACTGGAAAATCAATCACAGTTTGATATGAAAAGTGAAACTTTCTCTGAAGGTGGAAAAAACGAAAAGCAGGAACGTCAAGCAAGAAGTTTCCATGTGTTCTCTAAATCTCATTGCTGTATTAGAGAAACAATTGAGATATAAAAAAGATCTCATTTGTGATCTCATTTAAGGAAATTAAACAAGCAAATGTGTGCTTAAACAGTATATTCTTGCCAACAAGAACCTCAAAAAAATAAATATAAATTAAACAGGCTTTGTACAGATTTCATTTTTGTTTTGGCAAGTATTTAATTACTTTACCCAGAGAAAAACATTGGATTATGCAATGGACATTATACATCTCAGTGCCTTCACACAGTTAATTAATCAAAATTGATAAAAAAAAAATTAAATATAGGTGGCTGATACACCGGTGCATCTCTAATAAAAAGTAATTAAAACGTAACTTAAATGCAATGCCCACTTGAAGTCGTCTTGCAGTTGAGAATTGGAAATGCCAAGCATATTATTCAAATGCTCAATGACAGTCAATGGTGTAAGTCAATGACATTCACTCACCATTATGTTTGATAGAAAGCCAAAATTGTTTAACCGGTAACAACACAAAGAATAAAGTTAGACAGACTGGCTCCCAACCTCATTTGCTTTGAGTGATGTGGTTGGATGTAGTGATTACGCATCCACTTGTTCACATACTTAACTAAGAATGTGAACACCAGACAAATAAGTCCAATCATCTGCTGACAAGTTGATCTGAAACACGTCCAACAACCACTGTCCAAAAAAAAAAACAGTCAGGAATTCTTCAAGGAGAACGTGTGATTAGTGCCGGTGCGAATGCTAGTGGCTCACAGAGTCACTGCGGTCATAGCGTGTTCAAATGCCTTAGGAATAATCCTATCAATCTACGTCAAAATCCCGGCAGGCCTGTAAAAGCCAGAACAGCTGGCGAAGTCTCACACAGCTAAACAGAGCACATGATGGGCATCGCTCAGGCCACGGAGGTTAAAGCCTTCGGTACAATAAGCTTTTCTGTGGTGAGTAAATGAAAGCCACTTCAGGGCTTGAAGACCGTGGTGAAAGGGCACAGCTGTTGAATGCAGTGTCATAAAAGCCAAGAGTTTCAACCATGATTAATGATGAAGCTCTATACAAGGACAAGCCACCTTCAATCTGACAGACACGCTTTGCGAGGTTTAACTCTGAGCCCTTCTTCAATTTTATGAGCACATTTTTGGACCTCTGAAGGCAATTGTGTCCTTAGAAGCCATTTTGGTGTCGCTAAAAACAGTGCTCCAACACATTGAGCCTTGGTGCTCAAGTTGGCGGCTGAATTTCAAATCACACTTTTGACACTAATCAATGCCATTCTTTCATTGTTCTTTGTGCTATGAATAAAGGGTGACAAAAAGGGAAAAAAGCATAAGTTCCAGCTACATTTGAGGTTTAAAAGCAATAAAAGTGTATTTTAAAATGTAAATATATTTTACAATATTGCTGTTTTTACTGTACTTTCAAAAACTTTTTAAGAAACCTTACCAACCCCAAACTTTTGGTTATTTTTTGTATTATTATTCTACGCTAGGCTATATAAAGCCCTTGTACAGAGATAATTCATTCTGAACTCTGCAGTCTGAGATCCACAGTACATTCCTTCAAGGTCATGTTTCTTCAAAAGCAATGTTGTTAGAAAAGGCCTTTCAACAGTACGAGCTCTCCTCCGGCCTCACACCACTGCTGTCATTAGCAAAGTGCCAACGTGACAATAGAAGGGGAATTCTTCTCGATTTATTACGAGTGTGACAGAACCTCGGCTAATTCACCAGAGCTCCAGTCTTTGAAGCTGTGTCTCTCCACCCTGTGTTCATGTCTGAATCGCATAAATCTTCAACCGCCACCGCCACACTTTGTTGTGGGCAAAAGAGTTGAGGTTTCATTCCGAAAGAATCTCTGCTTGATGATGACACATTATTTGACTTATTTGCATGTGTGAGAGAGAGAAAGAGGGAGAAAGTGAAAGATGGCTTTTACTGTAAGTATTCTATAAGCTCACTCATCCTGAAATGATTAATTACATTTTACATATAGGTATTATTTAACTCATGCTGCATCCCAATTTGCCTACTCGTACTACACCCTAAACGTACAGTATGCACTGTTTATGTGAAGGCGAAGTACATACTTTTGAGTGTGCAGCAGAATAGTAGGCAAGCTTTAAAGACATACCACCAATACTACTTCATCATAAATGTGTCTTTAATGGACCGCTCTGTCACTCAGTTACATGTATCCTGTCACCGCCAAAACTGTCCTGTTATAATCTTGTCAGTTAAAAATCCTCCACATACAATTTAATTTAATTTCCTATCGTATCGGAGAGATATGTAGTAGTAAGTTAACACGTTGATCTGCCAGTGGTGGGTCTTTCATGCAAAGACTCGCGTCCGCCACGTTTGTAGTTTTTTAACACATTTTATTCGTGTTTGTAGTTCTAACCAAATCCTTGTCCAATGTGCAATGGGGTGGTGGGCAATCTTAACCATTAGAGCATGCATGGATCTGCACTTCAGATTCTAACCCGAATACTCAATATACAGCTGTATATTATATATACACAACAGTTTCTCGAATTTGATTTTGATCAAACCTTTTCCACAATCAATATCACACAGAAAGCGTTTCACAATTTGTTTCACACTAGCGCTGTTGTGGGAAATCCCCTTCGCTTTTAAAAGGATACGAAGACAAAAATATTACTTAAAAATTTACTTAAAGAATATCAGCTAGATGCAGGTAATGCACTTGCTTAGTCGATCTCTCTCTCTCATTATACTCCATGTTCTGTAATACAATTAGTTTCAATGAAGCAACTCAGCGTTACTAGTTCTAAAGTGACGTTTTAGAATTAGTAACAGAGGCTTGGGCTCAACTGTAAAACTGTGAACTTGAGATTTGAATCCGCGGCGGAAGGAAGTAGTTCTGCACAAAAGAGGGTTTTTAAAGACACTCCGATGTTGTTTCTTATTTATTTACACACTTGTGCCGTAAACGAAATATCACACTCGTAGCCGTGCGATATGGCCCTATATCAGCATCTATATCATGGCCTCATGCCTATGGCCTAATCACAGCCATATCATACTCCTACTCATGTGATATTGCTCAAATATATTGGTAAACATGAGTAAATGATGATAGAATCGCATTTTTTGGGTTCAACTTTCCCTTTAACAGACAATTGGAATTGGAATTGGAAATGGACGTGATCTACAGGATCATTATGATAAATATTGAAACTTGAAATTATTTAAATGATTCATACAAAATGAGGAGATCAATCTAAGCAGGTAATTTACAATCTAAGAATAATTACAGTGTGATTTTTCAGTTGAGAGCTGCTGGTCACAGTTGACCAGCCATCTGATCCAGAGTCAGGCAAGCTGAACAAACAGCAAGCGCCTATCTGCCCTTTCCAGACACACAAACACACACTTTTATACATGCTTACATGCACAAACATGCGCATCCGTACGCATGTCACCGAGACCACATTACGACAGCACAATTTGCATCCCTTCAAGAGCAATAAAACCTGAAAAGGACCCAAACCACCACCTGAAACGTTGATTTGTTTTATTGACATGCCAGGAAAGAGTCTCAAACCTCTGGCTCCTCGGTTTCAGATCTCGGATCTGAAGGAGAATGATGCTGTTAAATGGAATTGCCATCTTTAACCTGAGGGGAACTGTGGGATAGAGTGGGCGTAATTCCTACTGAAAGATTTACTCTGTAAAGAATTCACTGTATATCAACACTGAATAAACGGTTTATGCTCTCTGGCAGGGGATGATGGAAGGCGTTTGTGGGCGATCAGGAAAGCCCAGATAATGAATTATAAAACAAATGATATAAATGATATTAATTATGATTAATAAACATCAAACCCTAAATTTACAGCTTAAAGATTAATATCGCATACAACCTTTCAGCGACACAATAAAACCAGGCAAAATATTTAAGACGCACAGACGTGATGTGGATGTGTAGAACTTCTAAGCGCTTGAATTCTATGAGGTTTTTGTGGGATTGCGGCTCACTCACGAGTCTTTAATATCTCATGATGACAGGGTTTATTATAGGCCTTTATGAGTTGTTTATGGCTGATTTTTTTTTTTACGAGCAAATGTTACGGTTCCGATACCGGCAATTTTTTTCTTTGTTTAAGCTAATTTATTTGTTGTATATTTGCTATATTACAGACCAAAAATATCTGTAGGCATTTGAATTGAAAGGCAACCAAAGCATTTTAATCACGACCCAAACAAAGATGCTACACACATGTAGCATGAACAGATGTTTTTTATTTAAATTAGATTGTATAATTTTAAAATATATATATTGTTTGACTTTAGCTTTGTGAAATGATGCTATACCAGCACAAATCAAATACAGCAGATGGACTGAATGAAAACAAAAATGTACTCTCTGTCAGTAGGTGGCGCTTATCGAAACTTTTCTGAAGACAGTCATTCATATAAAACCTCACCCCGAATTCAATAATATTTAAATATTTCTACCAATATTTCGAGCACCACAAACAGTGAGCTTGCTGTGCCTGGTACAGTATTATCTCTGCGTTTGTCTTTAGCGTGTCCCGTCTCTGGCCTGTCCTGTTTACAGACTTCGTAATATTTCCACACAAAAGACATTTTGGGAAATTATTGCAATGCAGTTTGTGTGCAAATCTGCTACAAAGGTTAAAAATAAAATAAAACAAAATGAGTTATGAATGATCTGTAGTTCCTGGTTAAATCATATTGCTTACTGAGGTTGTGACTTTAGTACATTACCGTTCATAATAAGGAAATATTTAGTTTACATGTCAAGCTGGATCAAAGTTTTGTGCTTTTTCACTCTTTATACTATTTGTCAAAACTCTGTAAAACTCTTGAAAATTCAAACTTATTGTCTTAGGAAAACAAAAAAAACAATGCATTTTCAAAACCCTCTTTTGTCATCAGACTCTCTAGGCCCATCACATAATAAAACCTGAACTTGTTTTAACTTGAGTCCTCGCTGAAAGGACTGTTGATTGGTGACAGCATAATTACAGGTCATAAAACAAATTGAAATATTTCATCAGAATGAGACGCATCTCATTAGAAAACACACATTCCACGCGGCTGTCAGTTTTTGGCTGACACGCAGGATGCAATACGATGTGATCCTTCAGGTTACGGAGACCTCTTTTAACCCGTGTACGATTACCAAACACACTTTTTCATATCCCTGGTTTAACGTCACACAGTAACAGTAGAATGTGTCCTTGACAGGTCTGGTAAACACGGCCATTCATTTGGATAAAGACCTCGTTTAGGTTTGCGTTCCGGTATGAATAATGGTGTCATCGTAAAACAGATGTTAACTTCAGCCCTACTGTAATTCAGCACACATCCACCTCTCTAACTCTCTACACACAGTCCACATATTCACACAAAGCACACACAGATAAAATCGATAAAATACTGTGTGTGCGCGCGCGTTTGACAGGAAGAGAGAGCAGGAGAAAGTACATAATCCATACATAATAAAATGTAATTTTTTGGTAAAAAAAACATGGAAATAATTTGTCGTTTTTATCTTATTGTTTACTATATACATTTGCCAGGTCAGTGTCGTTGTGGGTTTTGGATCTTTTGCTGTTGTCGGCTTTAAGGACCTTTGGAATAACTGATATCATTTGGCGAAGTGATATGGAACTGTAATGGGGTCAAGACCTGCCTGGAACTACTTTAGTACGTTAGCTTTATCCTGAAAAGAATTGAACACCCCCGTGGTATATTCCAGCTTTGAAAAGTTGTTTTATAATAGCTAAATTTTATAATTATCTATTTTATAATAGTCTTTTTTTGGTAAATAACATGTTCCTTTTTATGAAAGATGTATATACATTCAATTCTAAGAAAATTAAATTAAATTAAATAAAGTAAAATAATAAAATAAAAATATATATATTTTATATTATTTCATAATTGTCTTTTTTTGTAAATAACTTTTAATAAAAAAAAATCCTTGTTCACGTACGTCATTAAACTTCTACTGCGGTACTTTATTTAAACTTCTACTGTACTAAACTACATAGTTCTGGTCTGTTCATCATGAAATGCAACAAAACCCTGGATGGATCTGGCTACACCTTTCAGACTGCAACGCCTCCATTTGCCGTAAAGGCAGATGAGTAGTTATGCATCCAGAATGCAGATTGGCTCTAGTACCATCTGCTTAACCACACATATTGATATGCGGAGAAGAATTTCCATTCCTCCTCTCCCTCCCCCTGCTTCTTTGTATTTTTTTTTTTTTTTTAATAAACACAGCTCTCAAAACAAAATCTGGAAGCGGTGGTCATGGTCACGGTGGGGTCTATAATGCATTAGGTCTTTTAGCACACCAAATCTGCTGAAACACGGATGAAAAATGGCATCTTTTTTGCTACTTTCATATGACTAGAGAAAACAGATGAAAGAAGAGTGTCCTAATGGTCAGCAACCATCACTAATGCGTCCAGTGCTGCCGTGATGCCGGTCTGCCTTTGAACATTACGGGCAAACATCTATCATAAAGACAATTTAAATATTCACCTACTGACCCATCACAGTGTCAGATGTTCATTCTGAATTCTGATGATTCTTAAATCGTCTCACAATTATTTCAATTTATCTCCAGTTGACATACTCAACCAGTTGCATTAGAAATCGGCCAAAACAAAAGCTTTATTTCGGCTTGTCTCTCGCTATTTAAAAGCACAAAAGAGAGGCCACGGCAAAAAGTAACTCGCACACCTCCCATTGTTTGTCTTCGAATTTCCAATTAGCATGTTAATTAGAATCAGTGTGTCCGTGAAGAGTCTGTCTTCATCCTTCGCATTAGGAGCCGAACGGATGTGCCACTCATTTCCTTATATCTACACCATCATGGCCACGGCAAAATAAGCTGTCCATCACAGCGCTTGTGAAATCGCCTTCTAAGCAGTTTTACTTTGTGAATATAAAACGTACATTTTATGAACCCTTTTGTGTTTCCCTGCAGCTTTAATCGCACTTTTCAGACACGTCTCGTGCTTCTGCAAAGCCATTGAGGTTTCTTGCGCTCGCACACAAATATTCCCCAAATGACAAAGCTTCCCCTGTGGAAACCAGACTCGGTACTTAATGTCAATTTACACTTCATTATGACATCACATAACATAAAGAGTCCAAAACCATCTGAAACTTTTAAGCTGAATATAAATGGTAGTCATGTCTGTCCATTCCTTTTTGTGGCCAATTGTTGCTTTGGTTCGTGCTCATAAAAACAGCTTCTGAAGCTCATTTAGGTTGTGCTCAGAATTATACAGCATATCATAAATAAAAGACCTCGTGTCCTGAAAGTGCAGCAAATTGTGTGTGACCTTCGAGTGATCTAGAAGGAGTATGACAGGAGATTTGACATGATGAAAGCTAGCACTGCTCACCAAAAGTCAAAAACAATTACATTTTCAAAGACACACTGATGGAATTCCTTCTGGCTTAGCTTTCAGGGGCAACTAGATTACAGAGGTCTGAAAAGCTATAGGCTACACCTTCTCAGTGTACAATCTAGCTTTGACAAGCAGGCTAACACTGCACCACTAGAAACAGCAAAATAATGCTTCCCAACACACCAACTCCCCCATTCAGTAGCAATCCAGCCAATAATATTGAGCTAATATCTAAAAAGCTAATGTAAACAAGGTTGAGGCCTAGCCAGGCTTACCTGTTGGAAAGGAAGGCAAGTTTTCATCTGCAAAGAATCACGTCAACAATCTTTTAGGATCCTTAACAGTAGGCCTATGCTAATGGTGATCCATGTTTTGACCCCTGTTTTTGGTGAGTATTGTACACTTTACATACCTCATCTTTAAACCTCGAGGTAAAAACTATACTGCCCCTAGTGTCAGAGAAGTGGAATGTCAAGACCAAGTCAAATTATCTTAACCCTACATATTGTACACAGCAGTGGTGTAAAGTATTTGAGTAAATGCAAGTAGTTTATGTACTTACGGATCTTTTTGGCTTCTTTGTAGTTTGACTGATCAAAGATATTAGCACCTTTTACTCTCTACTTGACTACATTTTTTATGGCAAATGTATGTGATGAGTATGCAATTACTTGTTGCTTGTTACATTTTGCATGGCACCTAACTTCTTCTGCAATAGTTTATTTCTGCTGCAAAATAAGTGATATCACCATCTGCAGGGCATTGAAGGTACTACATCTTGTGTGTTTTGCCTTTACTTGCCCAAACTTGTCAACAAGGCTACTTTACGTGAATGTGAGTGCATTAGCAGGTAGTTCCTGGATCGCAGGTGTTTCATATATGAGATGAGGACGTGACTGCGCGACTTTACTCAACATTATTTAATTTATGCTTATTTTGAAGGATATTGGTTGACTTGTGCCCTTTTTGAGCACTTGAGCTTAAGACCACATTTACACATAGCCGGGTATTTAGAGAAACTAATATTTCCCCCCCTCCGTTTTCAATAATAACATCGTGCACACAACATCGGTTTCAAAAAAGTTGTCATTTACACCAACCCGCATAAATACGCCGTTGAGCGCCATGATAACGATGCCAAACTGGGCGCTCACATGACGTTAAGCATTTTCTGGCACATAATGTGACGTTTGAGAACCTAAAACCCTGTTTCTCCCAGTTGACACGGCAACACATAACCGCCGTAATCAGAAATCTCCACTTTGGCCGGAGTTTTTAGAAATAATCGTTTTCTATTATAAAAACTGGGTTTTTGTGTAAATGAGAGGCCAAACCGCAGGGCAATATCTGCGTCTTCCCTTCGTGTAAACAGGGCATAAGTTGGTGCGTTTCCATTACAGATTTGCGCAAAACTTTTGCGATTTTTTTCTAAATGTCGACAAAAAAACTATTGCGAAATGACGGCGTTTCCATTAATCGATGTTATCCGACTAAAACGTAATTTTTTCCTCTCGTGATAAGTCATTCCAAAAATCATGGCGACGGATGTTGGTAGGTTTATGTATATATCCCAGCCACTGCACTGGCCATTATTATTAATCGAAGGAGACTGTTATCCAATCATTACTGGTAAGCAAAGACCCTTATACTTGGAGCGGCTGGTGTTTCTCCCTCATATCTGCTTCGAGGTCTTGATTGTGGCATTTCTTTGAGGTTTAGAATCCAGTATTCCTGTAATTCTTTTGTCTTTTATGAATTTAATAAAGAACTCGGTCTCGTATTCTGTCCAAACATAGGCCTACCGCGTCATCTACGTCAGGTGACCTGTAAACACGCAAAAACTGTTTCCATTGCATGCGAGCGTAAAAACTTTTTACGATTGACGTAGTTTTTGTAGAAATTGACTTATTTCCATTGGGCGTATTTTCAATACGCAATTTCAATTTGCGCAATTTGAAGGGTAATGGAAACGCGGCTACTGATACTTGAGTGTTTTTATGTTTAAGAGGCTGTTGTGTCGACCTCGATTTATTCCAATATTGAGGTGTTCAGTTTTATTTGGGTTTTAGAAAATAAAATATGTGATTGCTCTCCTTACAAATTGACTGTTTCTTGTTTTTCACTGGCATGTCTGTTTTCAACTAAAAACAGAAAACTTTGTATGTGTTTTGGCCATTTTGGGGGCCTGAAAACAGGTATCAAAGTGTACGTTTTTGAAAACGATACTGTTATCGTCTCCGTGTAAACTACAAAAACGCGAATTTGTGAAAACACTGACGTAATGCGCATGTATATTATGTGTTCAGTCTACAGGAGTGTAGAGTTTCTTTACAAAGTGATATCGCCAACTACTGGCCGGGCATAAAAATTATAGAGTTTTTAGCCGTTTTCGCGGATCAATGTGTACAGGGATCGTTCTGACAATATTATCGTCTGTGCACGAAAAAACGCAAAGGAAAAACGATTGCATTTATAGTACATCTTTGTCATATAAATGTACTCTCAAGCTGCATTCACACTACCAGCGAATTTATATTTATGATGTTAATGAATGACATTCATGGATGGTATTCCATGTTGTAGACAACAAATCAGTTTCCTTGCCACTTCAAACAAACATTTCGGAAGGAAAAGACTAAATATACAGTAGATGGAATCAATACATAAAATCATGAGGGATTTTTATATGCGAAAACACAATCGTAACTTATCATAAATTATAGGAAAGTTGCTGACCACTAAAATTAACTTCTCGGTTTCACAGACAAGGCTTAAGCCTAGTCCCAGACTAAAATGCATGTTTTAACTGAAAGCTATTGCACTCACATATCTTAAAATATGTCAGTGCCATTGTTTTGTCTCAAGATGCACACCAGTAATGTTTGTTTCTAAAGCACGTTTATAAAAGCTATATATTCTAATTGCACTAAGGCCTTAGGCTTAAGCCAAGCCCTGTCTGTGAAACCAGGCCTAAGCCTTTTACTCATATTGGAATTGGTAACTTGTAACTTGTCATTTTCGCTGTAAGGTATCTTTGCTTTTACTTAAGTTTTACAGGTACTCTCAATGAATTAAATGAGTATTTCTTTAATTGTTTTATAAACAAAATCTATTAAACACCTTCCTAAAACCAAATAAAAAATAAATACTGATGAATTAATACTAATGAAAAGAAGAAATACCAATCATAATTTTGTTATTTATGTATGAATGCCATTATATCATGGTAAACCGCAAAAAAATAAAATATAATTTATAATTATATATATACCATTATATTTATAATATAATATAAATATAAAAACAATTCCCAATGAGAAAACGTGTGAACAATCCCAATGTACTGCAGAGGTGCCAAATAAAAACACATCAATTATGGAAGAGTGTTTTCATAAGTCAATGCTATTTTCACTAAAAATGTTAAATACTACGTTAGATAAAGTTAACAACAAAATCTAACAAACCTATTAAATATACAAAAATACCAACATGTGTTTAACAAAGCAATCTGTGCAGCACTTCTCTGTAAGGGTGACACCAGGAAAAAGTTCCTTGAAGGGGACAGAGAGTCCATATGTGTGCGAAAATGAGGACGCCTAGGGACTGTAAAGGAAAGCAAAATATCCTTCAAAGGACTCCCTGATCTGGTTTTAACTCTGTAAGTTCTTTCCTGAGTAGACTTATGACCATATGACCCCCATCATATCCCAAGAGCCCCTGGGCCGCCCCCTTTCCTAACGCGCTGCCTCTCATAGCCCTTTAATTTATTGGCTGTTTCTCATCCTCTCATTCCACCTGTTTTTTCACTCCTGCCCGAGAAAGTTTCTATTCCTCACATGATTCACTACCCGCTAACACCGAGGTCAAATTCCCCTCCGCGGAAAGCGTGAGAGAAAGAGTCCAACCATTAAAAACTGCTCTCGATATTTTATTGAAAAAAAGGGACTTTTGAAGTCGATATATCAGTCTGTCACTACGTCTATGTCATCAACAGCAGGAAATTACACGGAGCACAATGTGTTTTAAAAGAATATGTTGGTGATTAAAATTTCCCCAGGAAAATTAAATGCAATTTTATTGAAAAAGCCATTTGAATTCAATTGTAGAAAACTGGATTGGTTCCACAGATGTTGCGAGGTTCAGACTTCCTCAGTAAGTGGCTCTGAGCTCTGACCTTGTGGAGCGTACAGTAATTGAGATTCACAGCTCATTGTTAGCTAATTAAAGACACCTCAAACCTCCTGGAGCCCAGAGAGAGAGAGAGAGATAGAGAGAGGGAGAGGGAGATTGAGAGAGAAAGAGCAGCAGACATGAACAGTGACCTCTAAATGAGAGACGGTGCATCTGGGTCCTTATTTTAATTAGCAGCTGGCCAATCACACAAGTCTTTATTATTCTAATGCACATTGTCTATGTTTAAGTCAAGACCACGTGTCGCTCACACACCTGCTCGAGCACACAGACACAATTATGGAAAGAATTACAAATTGACATGTAGTCAATATGACCATTATGCCAGGTTACAGGATGTTACTTTAACTATGGGCACTTTTGGCAAATACTGTACATATTTTTGTCCTCAATAAAATGTTCACAAATGATATTTCACTTGATTTACCTTCTATGCTTGTTGCATAGTTTTCTATGCACATATCATGTTTCATATTTAATGTCAAACTCACTGACTATGTTGTTTTCCTGGTTAAAAAAAAATATATATATTTTAATTAAATTTTAAACTGTTGGTCAAAATGACATTCAAGCTAAAGGACAGTCAAAATTTGAGAACAAATAAACATTTTCACACTACTATATAGATATTAAAATTGTTTCTGATTATATATATAGTATATATCACATGGTCCTTCAGAAATCATTCTGATATGCTTATTTGCTTCTCAAGAAACATTTCTTATTATCAATGTTGAAAACCGTTGTTGGAAGTAAGCTCTTATCCCTGTTGTTGAATCACGGGACCGAACACCAGTTATTATCTCTCATTTATTATTAATTGTCAAGAAAGACAATTTACTGGAGAGATAATGTCTTCATAGCTTTCTCTGAGCCCGTACACAAATGTTGGGAGTTTATATGCTGACCAAAGGAGCTTGCATTATCCTTACGAGGTAGAATATTGTTCATGTTTAAAATAGATGTATACATTATGATACACAGTTCTTTCTTATAGAGAATACTTCAGTCATGATTTGCATAGCCTCTCATAGGAGAATATATGCCACATGCATGTAAATTCTTATGGGGTTAAAATAATTAATCTCCATGTCTCTGGCATGTAATCCTCGCACATGTTTTCATGCTCACTGATTCATGCACTTCAAATTTCACAAAAGACATAATACAACTGATTATGAATACTAATAAAGAATAATAATAATAGTGAAAAATAATATTAAACAATAAAATTTTAGTCTTCACTTGTGCTGCTTAATACTTTTGTGGAAACCGTGATAGATTTTTTTTTTCTTTTCTTAGATTAATAAAAGGTTCAAAAGAATAGCATTTATTTGAAATATACATATTTTGTAATAAAATGCAATAAAGTCTTTAAACAATAGAGACAGTTTGGAAATTAGAGGAAGATTGCAACTACGAGCTTGTAAACCAATTCAAAATTCAAAATCAAATTGAGAACAAGCAAACAGGTATAAGTGAAAATGTAAAGAAGTGTCTGCTTTCATACTGTACACATCAGTAGCTGGAAGGACTCGGTAGGCGACCTTGAGAGAGTCAGTCGAATAGACATACAGTAAGATTTAATGATGATGTCTGCCTTCATCCTTTATTCTTCTGCTTCACTCTCCTTAGCAAACACATTCCCGTGAGCTTTCACAAGCATAAGCGTGTCCGTTTCTTCACTCAGTGAGATAATATTGTTCCTCAACAATCACTGAAATGATGTTTTCATACAACAGCCACCAAGGGAAATAAAAGCCACCTAACTTCAGACAGAACACACACACCAAATATTCACTCTGTTGTCTCAACCAGACCTGACAGCGAGGGCACAATGTTTGTTTTATTTATCACGTCCACTCAACTTTCCCAGAGCACATCGTCCTCTTTTCCCCTTCGTGTTTGTCCTCTTGCAAAACACACGCTAGAATAGTGTTTGTTTGTGTTCATCTGGTTAAAAAATGCATTTGAGTTTACTTACAGGTTATGACAGCAACCTGCCCAGCTGCTGAGTGTGGCTGACGTTATCGCTTTTAAAGGTGAGCTGTGCTCATGCATGTAATTGCAGCGTAGAGCATGTGCGGCTAAATGGACGTTTTATGAGCGAGCATCATTAGACCGCACATCAGACACCACTTCCTGAACGCTGATGGGTAATGGAAGGATACTCATTTTATTTTCAAAAGCTTTCTGCTGTAGCGTAGGCATTAGTAAAAAAGAGTCGCATTATAAAGTAGAAAACAACACTGTGGTAAATCAAAATGAAAATGGGCCGAGGATAGATCCCTGAGGAATGCCACTGATAAATTTCACACATATCTGAGGTTTTCTCTTATAATACCATCCAGTGTTTCATTTTCAGCAGGTTTCTGACACTGTTCTCTAAGATCTTTACATCATCAAAAATGATGTAGCAGTCATGTACAATTCCCCAATAGACCACTAGGGGCTGTGTCTTAATTTCATATACTGTATCAGTACAGGTGTGTGTGTGTGTGTGTGTATTCACTCGTAAGACACGTAGTTCTCGTAGTTCACTGTTTACTGATAAAACACTAGTAAAACAATAGTCTTTTTTTATTTTTTTTATATTCTTTCAAATATTTTTAAAGTTCAAAATAAAGTTTGAAATGTGGTTGATCTCGGAGCTGGTTAAAATCCGTTTCGAGAAAATTAATTATCTTGACCTGTGCCACATGTTACAAAGTTAAATATCTAATTATGTTACATATTATTAAAAGAAAATCTTGTTTTATGCTTCACCTTTTCCAAATCTGAACCTATGCAGGATAGTGGACAGAAATAAAGCATTTTGTAAAAAAAAACTTTTACAAAAGTAACAAGCTGTTTTCTGTCTTCTTGAAATGTGGACACCAGATGCTTGTTTTTCAGAAACATAACATATTCAGAAACAAAAAAACTTGCATGTTAAAATAACAAATGATACTCTAAGTAAACTAAGTACAAATAAAACTGACGATAAAACTCCTCAGCTCATCTCAAGCGTGCACCTGTGAATGAACGAGCACCTGACTCTGCTTTCACCATCGTAGTTCACAGAGAGAAGAGGTCAAGAAACAGATGGTCGCAAGCGTGAAACCACATGGAACCCCAATGTTGAAACTCAAACAACTCAAACCACATTGAGCCACATAGACAGTAACCAGCGCATGATTTATAAAGCCTCCGGATCAACACAAAGCAGTAACACTGACCAGAGAACATTTGGTCCATGCACACATTTTTAACAAAAACGGTATGTAATGCTGTTGAATGAAACACTAAAATATCTGATTTAACTTAGAATTTAAAGAGGCCGCATTATGGCCTTTTAAAAAGTCTTGATTTAGTTTTTTAGGCTTTACTAGAATAGATTTTCATGCTTGAATGTTAAAAAAAACATTATTTTTCACATTTATGACATTGTTGCAGCACTTCTCTACACAGTCTGTCAGTAACGCTCTGTTTAGTTCCTGTCTCTATGAAGCTCCTCCTTTTGAAATGCACAAAGTGCTCTGATTGGTCGGCTGGACCAGTGCTGTTGTGATTGGTCAACCGTTACCAGCATTTTTCAGAAATGTCACTAACACATGTAACTAATGTAACTAGTTTACTAACACACTACTAACTCAACTCAACCAGGCCCCGCCCCTTTATTCCGTGTATGCCTTGGACGGGGATTATTTAAATGAGGAATATAGGGACGTGTTCGTTCCCAGAAGAAAAATCAAGACTGCAATTGAGGCGTTTCAGGGAGTTCAGAAACAGTGCTTACAGAGAACAACTCGCTTTGGAGTGACTTTGTAACTTTACAGACCTATTTTGTGCTCAAATATAGTAGCAACATTATACACACTAAAGGAAGTTGAAAATGTAAAAGCATAATAGGTCCTCTTTAATACCAAAATGCGATCTGCCAGGATATCTCCAGAAGAGGCTGGGATTCAGATCAGCAATCACCAAACAGACTCTTTGGCAGTCAATCAACTTCACCGCAAAGAGTCTACTGACAATCTTAAGAGCTGATAGTGTTCTGATGATAAGTACAGGCCTTCCATCCTCTGCACTTGCATCTAAACATCACTAATGGACATCTTAAGTGTGCATGCTTTTACTGAGCTCTCACACGCTGCTCATCACTGATCCCGCAGAAGAGCAGGAGGACAATACAGCAGACTGCTCTGTTTGCTTCTGTACTGTTAACCAGTCATAATGAAACATTCAATGAAGAGTTCAATACCTCATTTGTAAAGCTGAATACAGTCGGTGAATTACCATTCAAAACACATTTTACTTTCATAATATGACATTTCTGACTGAAATAGCATATTCAGAGAGAAAAAAAAATGTTAGGACGGGACTGGTTTTATCTAGTGGAATAAAATTGGGGTACATTTTGAAAGAAATAGATTCTTTTATTCAGCAAGGGTGCATTAAATTGATCAAAACTGACAGAAGAAACATTTAAAATGTTACAAAAGATTTCTATTTCATGCTGTTCTTATCGGCTTCCGCAAAAGTATTAAGCTGCACATCAGTTTACAACATTGAAAATGATAAGAAATGTTTCTTGAGCATCAAATCTTCATATTAGAATGATTTCTGAAGGATCATGTGACGCTTAAGACTGGAGCAATGATGCTGAAAATTCAGCTTCGCTTTACAGGAATAAAGTACATTTTAAAATATATATTCAAATAGAAAACGGTTATTTTAAATAGTAATAATATGTCACAATATTACTGTATTTTTGATCAAATAAATGCAGCCTTGGTGAGCATAAAAGATTTCTCTCGAAAACACACATTTTAGGCCCCGTTTACACGAGAATGATTCCGGGTGAAAACGTAAAAATATTTTATCGGATGTGCCTTTCTTTTACACGGCAACGGCGTTTTGGGGGCTTAAAAACGCAAAAAAAGTGTAACCACCCTCCAGAGTGGAAATCTTAAAAACGCTCCACCGTCGCGTTCCCGTCTAAACGGTAAAAACGCAAATCTGCTCACGGTGGCTCTCGTCGCGGACGCGTTTACGTCACATGCATGCGCCAGTACAGGAAAATAACAACCAACATGTCAGATTATTTCCATACGTCGGACCTTCAAGTTGCTCTAGCAGCTCTGAAAATCATACAAGAGTCTTTTCAGCAGTTGTACAAAACATTCTAAGATATTGGTGTTGTTGTGTGGCAGTGCTTCACATTGCCACCTAGCCGCCTGGAGTGCATACTACATCGAATTTCACACACTTCTGCGTCGCACGCGGATTTCCCAACCATAACGCTCGTCTAAACGCAGAATAAAAAGTGATAACGCAACGCCACTTTTGCGTTTTCTCTTCAGATCGTTTTCGTGTAAACAGCCTTAGAGACAATAATGCCAGTTATTTCCGTAACGTTTACTCTACCGATGAAAATAGTTCCAAACAAAGCCAAAGTTCCAGCACTGAAATAAGAAATATGCACACTTTAGGAATGCCAATTAAATTATAGGAAATATCACTTAAATAAATCTCTATTATATCCATCATAAATTCATTTCAAAATGTATAAAAAATCCTATAATGGTAATCAAAACTCCACTGAAGACATTCAACAGATGCAGAGAAAACCCCTGCGCTACAAGAATAATAAAACAAAAAGAGGCCACATGCTTCAAAATGTGTGGGACTCAATATACACTTATGTATTGAAAAGCATACTGTATATGCGAGAAGGAAGAAAAGGAAGTGATTAAGAGCAGGGCGGTTACTTACGAGACCTGTCCCCTTTCCATCTCCACCCACCCTTTTTTCTCCCCGGCTTGTCCCCATCCCAGCACAGCCCGAGTGCCGTCCAGACCCCCAGCAGCAGGAGGCTGATGGGTAACACCAGCCCTGCCCTCATCCCAGAACGTCTCCAGAGAGAAAGATCCACAAGCGGCTTCACATCACATCCAGATGAGCCTCCAGCCTAGACGCTCCCAAAACCCTTCAGAGGTGTCTTGGCTACAAACTGCACGCTGTTACTTTACCGCCAGAAGAAGATCCCAGGTTCAGCGGTGCAATATTGATCTTTTCATCCCACCCAGTCACTCCAGAATATTTACTACCACACCAGCTCTCTAGACGCTCTCTATAGCTTCAGTTCAAATCCAATTCGGACTTGTGTGAAAATGAGAGTTGTCGTTGACAACAGCATGGCCAGGTGTCAGAGAGATATCGGCACACCGCTACTCCTCCGGAGAGCAGCGGTGGTCCCTGTTACAACCTCCCTTCCTCTCCTCTCCTCATCCCAGGCACCAGGGACAAGCTTCTGTTGATATGAAAACAGCAGATAAATCAAAAGTGGATGGCTGAGTCCTGCAGCCACAGCAACAGAGAGAGAGAGAGAAAGAGAGAGAGAGAGAGAGAGAGAGAGAGAGAGAGAGAGAGAGAGAGAGAGAGAGAGAGAGAGAGAGTGTGTATGAGAGAGAAAGTCAATTCAAGCTAACAAGTGGCAAACGTTCCATTAAGGCAGCTCTTGTCAGTCGAGTTACAGCTCCTCTGAAGTGAGACACTCGTACAGTAAAGCTCCTTACAGTTCTCCTGGGAAGCTCCTACTTAGAAATCAGAACTGCAATGTGATTTTGCTCTATATATTTTCCCTTAATAACAACAAAAAGTTTTAGCCAGTAAGATTTTTTGTAATGCTTTTGAAAGTCCATAGCTGTCTTTTTAGACTGTCTTTTCCATAGCTGTATAATTCCACCATAGCTGTATTTATTTGACCAAAAATACAATAAAAACAGTAATATTGTGAAATATTATTGCAATTTAAAATAACTGTTTTCTATTTTAAAGTCCCCCTGTGAAGAAAATCAAGTCTTTAATGTTGTTTATATGTCTATGTGGTGTTTTCATTACGCTTTAAGACAAACCATGTGCAAATTCATAAGTCAACAATATTGCTGAGTATTTTCTCCTTAAAACTGCAATGCACCAATTAAAGCAGCACTAGGTTACTTTTCAACCTTCATAATATATTTCCAAGTCTCTTGTGATGGTACATCGACTTACAATAGGTTTAATGACACGTCTGCCATAGCCTGACGGGGTCTGTAGCGTTTTTAATCGTACTTTTAAACTTCGGGTTTCAGGTTCGAACAAAATTCGACTGCTTTACGGCATATACGTCACTTCCACCACCACCCCCGCTTCCTTAAAATCGGACGTGCGAGCCAAATGTTATAGTCATGGCCGAAGCAGCACAGAAAAAAAAAAAAACCAAAGGTTTTATCGGAGCAAAGCAAAAAGAGAAAAAGAGAAAGTGATCGCGTTAAAGGCAGAACGAGGATCAACATTGGGCCAGCATTTTCTCGCTGGCGTGAGCTGAAGGAGGAGGAGGGGTGCCCGACCGATGCGGACTTGGCAAAAAAAAAGAAAAAATCAAATGAAAGCCTGTGTCTAAACGGCGTGCACAAGTTTGGTAGGGGGCTACATTCTTGCAAATAAATATATAAGATGTACAAAATCATATTTTAGGATACCTAACATGTCTGTGATATTTGTTTATTTGTTTTGCCTCAAGCTATAATGCAAATCGATTTGTAAAATTTGCAGATTCATTTATGGTAGCTTGATATTATAATATTGACGATATATGGTTATTATCAACCACTCAAACATTGCATTGAAGTATCATATAGATTCAGTAAAACGGTAACCAATAGACTAGGCTACTATAATGACGCTGGCTTGTAAACGTGATCATCGCGATCATTTGTCGTTAGTAAAAAAATAAAACCCATGAAATTATATTCATATGATATGCTGAAATATATGCCACTGTACCTGGGATGAAGACATTTCACACGCGACGCAAGCAGAACACCTGCATGTGACCTCCTCCTACAGTGTTCAGGGCTATCATGGTTGTCAACAATTGCACGTGCATGTAGGATGACAGAGTTTACGACAGTAGTAGAGGTCTAGAGGACAATACTGTTTCCCAACTGTAGGGGGACCCCGCCCCGAGAGCAAAAGTTCCCTGGTGTTACTTTACTTCCCTGGTAGACAGTCTCAAAAACGCGGTTTGAAACCACCCCTGTTTCCTACTGTCACAAACATGTAGCCAATCCCGTCAACATGTGAGCGGGGCTGTTTGATAATGTAGTCAACCTAAAGTCTAATCATATCAACTACCGTCCAACGCTGTAAAGAGCGATACATAAAACACATCCCCATTCTGATACATCAACTTGTAGACAAGCCTGTATAATTTACTCTTTCTCTTCTTCTTCTGAATTAGTTTCTGCATCAAACATTTATGGCTGAATTAAACCAGTATTTCCACTTGCCATTGTGCAGCGTTTACTACAGTAAAGTTGAGCGAGTGGATCTCTGAACTGGTGTGAGTGAGTGGAGGCGGGGCACATTTGCATATTCATGGCTCTGCATATACTAAATGAGGAAAGGGTGTCGAGTTACATTCAAGCTATTTTAAGGTATGAAGAAATTTTCACAGGAAAAAAAATTCAAATTCGCTTAAATATGTCATTTTGATTATCAAAGATGAGTTTTAAGGGACAAAATGATTGACTGCAGGGGGACTTTAATAGTATTAGTAAAAAAAAAAATTGTAGGAAGGCATTAAATTGATGTGAAATTGATTAAATTGAGTTCAGACCTTTAAACTGTTACAAAAGATTTCTGTTTCAAATAAATGCTGTTCTTTTGAAATCTATCTTGGTTTCCACAACAATATGATCTTAAAGGGATAGTTCACCCAAAAATGAAAAATCTGTCAGTAATAATTACTCACCCTCAGGGGCGTCGCTAGGCCCTTTTTAGGGGGGCTTCAGCAATCAAATCAAAGTAGGCGGGCTTTATGTTCACAGACGCTGCTGCGTGCGAATTTTAACCATTTTAACAGTGCGACTCGACACGTACGGTCAAGTGCGAGATAAGATGTAAGTAGCTAAACTTAACATTTCATATTTTACTTTTTTTAGGTCATAAATGTTAAACGAATGACAAAAAATAATCAGGCAAACTAATATAGTTTTGTCTAATTTCGCCATTTTGAACTGAAAATAGGCCTTTGTAACGTGACTCGTGTAATGTAATAATTAGTTAACAAGAAACATTAACAAAGCCGTTTTCATCATGTTAGGCACAAGATTAATAATGAATGTGTTAAATTGAGAATATAATAAAAATTGTAGCCTTTAGTAAATTAAAAAAGCTCAGCTTTAGGAGGGGAAGAGAAAGGGATGAAGAGACTGAGAAAAAAAGAAAGAGTGATGGAGATGAGAAGAGAGCAGGTATTGACAAATAATCTACTGCCCACTGACATGGTTTTAAAGCTATTTCTTATCCTTTTTTTTTTTGGTCTTCAAACGTCGTGAAATGCACATATCAGAGAAATAAAAAATTTGAACCCCCTACCAACCTCAAAATTAGGACCTCTGTGATTATAAAGCCCTGTCTACGGCCCTGTATTAGGCCGTAGAGACCCCGAACCCCCCTATTTGCCCTACCTTCCATTTGGGACCACAGTTATTATAAAACCGTGCCTTTGCATGGTAATGAAAATGGTTAATAGTGAGCTTTAGATCCTAAACTAAAGTGTTACCTTTTTTATAATTTTTTTTTAAAAAGTCATATTGGGGGCTTAGCCCCCCTAAAATGAAAATCCTAGTGACGCCCCTGCTCACCCTTATGTTGTTCCAACCCCGTAAGACTTTCGTTCATCTTCAGTACAAAAGTTAAGATATATAACAGGACAGATACGTACGTGTGTGTTTTGGTGAGTTTAAAATTATAGAGTGGTGTTTTTAAGTCTCTTCCATATAGCTACATACGCATACGCACACTGTTTGAATGAAAAAGTTCTGCTCATAGCTCACGCCTTACAGGGTTTTATCCAGGAATCATGTTTGGTTCTCATATCCAGTTCTGGGAATATTAGTTAACCACTGGAGAACGGTCCTGCTATTCCCTGATCCCCAGTACAAATTGGTTCCCAAAAATAACCAAACAGGAATCATATACTAATGTTATTCTGTGCTTTCTGGATAAACACTAAACCACATGCTATTATCTTCTTGGCAAAGTGTGATGAAAATCAATGTATTTGAATTTCCGCTCGTTCCTTTGATCAAATGAAATGAATGGAGATGGACATCAACACCTTTAGATGGTGCTTGTTGATGCTCTAAGCCCTTTCTTCATTTATTGATAGATTGAAAATATGTGGAAAAAGTAAAAGAGCTTACATTAGCGGTTGATGAAGCCCTGCTTTGATGAAACTTTAATGATTACTCCTACCATGTAATTACTTTTATGAGGAAGCCAAGGACCCTGCGGCCTACTTTGTTACCATAGATGCTACATTACCATTATAATGTCATTTGGAAGTAATAAAACAACCTCTGGAACAGACCAGTCTATGATAAGGGTGAAAAGAGAAACACTTTTTAAAAAATCTAATGTTCAACATACAGAAGATAATCTTAGATAAAACGGCATAACAATTTACATATGCAAAATATATTCCCATATGAAGGAAATTACTCTCCCCTTTAAACAAGGTGATCTGAAGTGAATGAATTCATAAATTATATTACAACCATGAACAACTGGTCAGTGTTTTTGGCAGGACATCACCTACTTTGGATGTAAAATGTGTCTTGTAGTACCAAAAAAAAAAAAGAGCCTGAAGCAATAAGTGAAACAGCACTGGGCTGTGGCCTCCCTACAAAAGCTGTTGAATTATTCTTCAGCTGACCTTGTCCACAATTGTGATTTAGAGACACTCAATTGCCAACACACTCACACTCACAAAAAGAGCGAATGGAACTCCAGCGTCTCCACCCTCCTGTCAACCTCTTCCTCTGCTTTTACAATCCATCACCTGAGCTGTAAAAAACATATATATGGCCTCCAAACGAGCATTAACCTACACTCTGTGATCTTTTTACAGACAACAGTTCTAACAAGAGAACAACAAATCTGTGTGTGGGGGTGTATATATATATATATGATTTTGTTTGAGCGGCGCCCTCTACTGGACAGGGGTAATTTTGCATTTCCTTTAGCCTGAGGCTTATTTATTTCTCTTTTGGTGTGAAAGGGCCTTTACATTTGCCAATATATATATTTTTTCTAGCAAGCAAGCCCAGCCCAGGGGAGAAACACTTTTTTTTTATATACCAACAAATGTCATAATTTGTTGTTGGAAATCAACAGCACAAAGAGAAAGTATTAGCCATGGATCCAGTTTGATCAAATTAAAGAATTTAGTACAATACTATAGAAAGAATTCAACAGAGTGTTAAAAAACAACAAATATTAACTTCAAGAGGACATGGTGGTCAGTGTAACTACTAACTACACTACAACAAATTGTTTGAGTAAAAACAAAAACTAATGTGCAATAATGTTGAGATTAGGGCTGGGCGATATGGCTGAAAACTGTATCACGATATCAGTGTTTCATATCGGTCGATATCGATAATTATTGATTTTTTTATGACCCATTTAAAATAAGGACCAGGAGAAAAAATATATTACATTTAAACATTTTTATTTTAAACTTACCCTTCCTCTGATTACAATCCCAAGACAGAAATGTCAACACAACCATGGAAAACTCAAATAATTAGAATGTAAACATAAGTCTAAATTCACAATCAGACCGGCAAACTCCTCAGAGTAAAAAAGGTGACAGTGGCGCGGCGGGACGGGGGTGGTGGGGGGTTGTGATCGTACGTGCCCCCTGCTTGATTTCTTTTTTGAGACATCACGGTTCGGTACGATTTCGGTAATGGAGTAAAAAGCAAAACAGAAATATATTAGGCATTTTTATAAATGTCTTAAGCCTCGTATTTTTTAAATAAGTTTTATTAATAAAGGCATAGAACCAGTTTATTTATAGTGCACTGATAATAGTTTTATGTAATTGGTTTATTAATTAAACTAATAAAAAGATAGATATGAGATATGTTTGGTAATTGTACCTGAATGAATTCAAAATTAATTTGCTATATTTCAGATCAATATATTTGTTTTCCTTAATTTTAATTAACCCTAACTTTATTCTCATCAGAATTATAAATAATTGATTTCCGTATAAAATAATCTACCAACATATTTCACTTTCTTTTTAATCAATGTGTAACTTAAAAATAAACAGATTAGTGCTCTGTTTTGAGGACAAGAAATAAAAACCAATGCGATATGATGAATGTCCAAAAGATGGAACACACAGACTGTTTTAAAAAGGGTTGGATAAATATGTTTTGCTTTTAAAACGGTGTGTGACAGTTGTAGGTTACAGTTTGACAAGAAATACAGTGTGACAAAAGCACAATGTTGTGTTTTATTGCGAGTATAGGCCTACACAAATATAAGTAAACACTTTGCAGACTGAATGATGTCCTGTATTAACAAAATGACGGAGTATGTTTTTATGTCTCCACTGTTCGATCGCGCCCGCGTGTCTCTCTCTCTCTCTCTCTCTCGCGCGCGCGCGCGCGCGGAGTCGGACACACACACACACACACACACACACACACTCCAGCATTGAAATCTTGACATCGCAGCCTGTTCATTATGCTGTGTTCACATCAAACGCGAATAGAGCGAATTATCCAATAATGTTTCGCAACTCTAGCCTGCATGGCATGCAGATGAAGGGCACTCATTTTCTGCTTATCAATCGCCGGTTACTGAAGAGGAACCCAGCAGCACGAGACAACGATATGGCGCAACAAAACTGACACGTTACATGATTGCCTGAGCGTGTCACTCCCTACGTTGCTAGGTTACCAGAGAGCGCGTGCCTTTGATAATGCAACCAAACTTGCTTCGCAACCTGTGGTTTCTTCCGACGAAGAAAAAAAATATCGAACGTTTTATCGAACACATTTTTTATTGATATCGATCACGTGTCTATCGCGATACATATCGTTATCGTTTTATCGCCCAGCCCTAGTTGAGATTCCTAGTGTAATCTCTGTTACGGTAAACTTAGTTTATGCATGTAAAGAGGCTGTATTATGTCCTTTTACAAAGTCTTGATTTTGTTTTTAGGCTCTACTAGAATAGGTTTTCATGCCTGAATCATCAAAAAACACATTATTTTCTACATATTCGACATTGTTGCAGCACTTCTCTTCCCAGTCTGTCAGTAACGCTCTGTTTAGTTCCTGTCTTTATGTAGCCCCTCCTTCTGAAATGCATAAAGTGCTCTGATTGGTCAGCTGGACCAGTACGTTGTGATTGGTCAAGAGCTTTGAGCGTGTTTCACAAATGTTGTTACACCCCCAACCGTAACCATGAGTTTCAACACACTACTAACTCAACTCAACCAGGCCTCGTCGCATTAGTTTGCATATGCCTTGAGCAGGAATTATTAAAATTAGGCATATTGTGACGTGTTTGTTCCCAGAAGCAAAATCAAGAATCGAGGCGTTTCAGGGAGTTCAAAAACAGCGTGCACTGATATAGAGAACAACTCGCTTTGGAGAGACTTTTGCTTCGTAACTTTACAGACCTATTTCATGCAAATTTACACACTAAAGAAAGTTGAAAATGTTAAAAACATAATAGGCCCTCTTTAAATAATGAAAGAATAGATCCTGTTGTCTTTATTCTGCAAATATGAAAATGTGCCTGATTAGTATACAGTGAAATTTTAGAGTTAGAGAAGATTCTCTCATTTTCAAAATCCGAAATGACATTGTTACCTTGTTATAAAAGTTGTAGATTAAATAACCAGTGAGATGTTACTAAAAAAGTGTTTGACAGGAGAGGGCCTGCCATCACAACCGATATGCCCCGGGGAGCCCACACTACACTTGCTCTGTTCCCCCCAATCAATCAACTGTACCCTCCCCTGAAACAGATCCAGAGAGCCCGAATCAATTCACAGCTGATGTGGGCTGAAGGTTAATGCATGCAAGACCAGGCAAACAGCAGCCATTACTCATGAGGCGAGCGGGGTAATCATGAGGCTTGTTAGATTATCACGAGCTGCTTTATAGTTTGCCCTACACAAAGCCTTTCTTCTTCATTTAGAGACAAAGAGACAGGTCACCTTTTTCTTTTCATAAAATCTGTAAAAGTAGAAGGTATACGAACATGAAGAGCTGGACTCCAGGTATCATAGTTTGAGCATTTACATGGTTCATTTGCATTTTCAGAAAAACTTTTTGAAATAGATAGCGTGAAGATTAGTTAGAATGACAATAAAATCTACTTTGTATGTAAGGGTTTTACTCACAGAAAAGCACAGAAAAAAACAAAACACAAGTCATTTAATTTAAGGTGTTATTGTTAACTAAAACTAAAATTATATATAAAAAAAATATATTAAAAAAAATGTGTGTATTTGAAATGAAATGAAGCCTAAATTGAACTAAAATACATAATAATAAACGTAAAATTAAACTGAAATAAGTACTAAATTTACTTAACCTCAAATAGAAATAAAAAATAAAGCTAAATAGAAACTAGATTAGAAAATTACAAAAAGCACATAACAAAATTACTAAAATAACATAAATATATAAAAAAAATTAATTAAAATAAAATAAAAAAATATTAAACTAACACTGTTAAGGTCTTATCTCTGCAATTGTTATGATTTGCTTCTTATGTTGCTTTAGGTTCTCCTGAAAATTCATCTGAAATTCGTCTGAAAATCATCATTTTATGTCAACAAACTGATAAAGACAGGAAGCTATTTTAGCACTAGAGCAAGAAAGACCCATGGAAATGTGATTTGGTTACCTAAGCTTGTCACCTCATAAACAAGCTTAAGTTACAAACAAAGTTCTAGCAAGCGTCATCACTATTCTTCATTACCGAACATGCATAGAAACTAAACTGCACAGTCAAAATTCTCAGCCAACGGTTCAAGGTTTGGCTGGTTAGCATGGGTCAGTGTTGGGGAAAGTTACTTTTAAAAGTAATGCATTACAATACTGCGTTACTCCCTAAAAAAGTGCTTCAAAATACTTTTGCGTTTCTTTTTCTCACCTTGGCTGGGCTTGCTTGTTTGTTTTTAAAACAAAAGTTATATTTTTGGCAAAAGTAAAGTTCCTTTCACACCCAAAGTCAAATAAATAAGCCTCGGGCTGAAGGAAAAGCAAATATACATCTGTCCAGTAGAGGGCGCCACTCAACAAACCTTTCAGCTGTGCTGCTGTTCTGGATCACAGAAGAATCCTGAAGAAACACAAATGTGATGTTTATCTAATGTCATTTTTGCTTTCTAGTATAGTTGAATTTGATCATAGAATGTTAGCAGTGAAGAGATTGTTAATAAAGTGAGATTAAATACATAAAGTATATTTGTGTAATTTAACATTTAAATATTGCAGGTTTGCTTAATATTCAAGGTTTTCATTTCACTTATTTGATTCATTTTAAGGAATACTGAATGTGTTTTTGTGCAAGTGAGTAAATGAGTAAATGCATGTTTACATTTAGTCTAGAATAGATCTACAATAATCATCATGTTCACACACAGCACACACAACGCCTCTGCACTCGCTCATGATTTCTCTCAACATGAGAACAGGAGAGCTGTCAGTCAATACATTGACGTAACTTGCGTTACTTATTTGAAAAACTCAGATATTTTGTAGTAAAATTAAAAGTTATGCATTGCTTTACTGGTTACTTTAAAAAAAAAAAAGTAATCTGATTACTTAACTCAAGTTACTTGTAATTCGTTACCCCCAATACTGGCCATAGCAAACCTTTCTACTCTGAATGTCTAGATCAGGGGTGTCCAAACTCGGCCCAACATCTGTCCTGCAGTGTTTAACTCCAAGTTGCCTCAACACACCTGCCTGAAAGTAAAAGTAAGTTCTAGTAAGAGCTTGGTTAGCTGGTTTAGGTGTGTTTAATTGGGGTTGGAGCTGAACTCTGCAGGACAGTGACCATCCAGGAGCAGGACTAGACCCCCCTGGTTTAGGCTAAAACACCTCAACCATAAACCAAGTAGGATCGTTCCTTCGGAGGTTTGAAAATGGAGATTGTGAAGCGTGGCGGGTTTGAGACTGATGACTCGCTGTGAATGAAATGATGAGGAAGAAGAAGTGTAAAACCGATGAATACCGCCTCGTCCGCAGTCTCGTGATAGAGAGCCTGACGAGAGACTGCGCTGTGCACACGCGGGCAGATTTATACTGCCTTCTCTGCACGAGCGGGCGAAGAACGGATAGTTAGCATCTCTCTTTACTGCTCTGTACTGGGTAAGAGTAATTACAGCTGGAGGACGTATCTGCATCTACAGGAAGCTGAACAGATTTACTGCTAATACTCCCTCTCTTCTCCTCTGTGAATATATTCTGTGAGATTGTGTTTACTTGCTCAAACTAGTCACAGCAATAAAGAAAAAGAAAAACATTTATCATAAATTATTCCAATTTGATATAAGGTTTTAATGCTGTTTTTGTCCTGTCTCAGTTTAAATTGCTTTGCGCTCAATTAATTTGACCAGCCGAGGGCGAAGTTTCAAAATTTGTATTATTTATTTATCATATTCACATTTTTAGCCCATGAAAAAAACTGCATTATAAACCAAATAAAATCTACTATTAGGACAGTGTGTGTGTGTGTGTGTGTGTGTGTGTGTGTGTGTGTGTGTGTGTGTGTGTGTGTGTGTGTGTGTGTGTGTGTGACAGTGATGATGTCTGTGTGTGTGCTGCTCTTCTTAAAATGTTGACATCATTATCGGGACAATTAAAAGCTAATCCCCCGACACACTATCTTTCTAAGATATGCATAACTAGCATACAGACTTCCATATTAGTGAATAGGTGATGGGTCTTAACAGCAGATGACATATTATTTATGCAAAATGCATTTGACTGAGATTCAGCCACGAAAGTTCGGACCAGCAGAGGGCAGTGCTGAGACGTAGTGAGCAACAACAACCCCACAGGACAGAAAAGAAAACCTCAAAATAAGAGTCCACAAACTTTCTTCGTAAGTATTACTTTTTTGCACACATTATGGATTTCTGCACAGCACCGAAGGACCCCTGACACCAGAGGGATGTAGGATACATTGCTAAAAACAGTCAGTGTTTGAGGAGACAGTAGCTTTTAGGGGGGAAATAGTGAGACTATTAAAAAAAGAATAATTAACTTATTTTGACAAATTTATATGAATATATTCACTGTCACAGAGAGTAGGAGATATCTCTTTTAACTCTCTGAATCTTTAGATAAGGCTGGGCCAAAAAAACACTTCAGTGAACCTTTTGCTCCCAGTCGAGCCTTTCAATTGCAAATGGCTCTTCAAAAAGCTCTCTTTGAATGGAAATGCCGTGGGTTCCTCAAAGAGCTCGCTCTCCAAGGCATTTTCAATGACTGCGTGTTCTCTGAAAAACTTTTCAGTCAATCATACAGGGTCAATGAAGTTCTTCAGCGCCACTTTCCCCGCCGTTTACCATCTACCATTTGCAGTTGTCAGTCGCCTTTGGACCAGTAGATGGCATCATCTCATTGGGAGTCAATATCTCAACAAAGGAATGAATCTGCAGAGATTCTGTTAATAATCAGGAGTAGCATGTTATTCTGTGCGCTGTTTTGGGATACAGTTGCATTATGACCTGTAAAAAATGACCAGTATGCTTAAATCTCATCAACAAAAAAGTAGCATTTTAGACATGGTACAATTGTAATACAGTGTCTTTTGGACATGGAAAATGGTAGTACCATTATATTATTGGGAAGTTCCTTTAGTACTGTGTAAATACCACGGTACATAAGTATAGTAATAATTCAGAACTACCAAGACATATTACCTTCTGGTGCTACAAAATAACTATTTGTCACACATTTGTCTCACATTTTAAAATATAGCTTCCATATAGTTCCTATAAACAAAATCCAAACAACAATATTCAAAACAACTGAATCTCTCACTTAAAGGGATAGTTCACCCAAAATTGAAAATTCCTTCTTTTACTCACCCTCATATGAAGTATCCCTTATAGCCACAGGGCACAATAACCAGACAGCAGCAGTTCCTTAACTCGACCAACAGAGGGCAGCGCTGCCTCACATTGATTCACCAGACGGCTTACTCCAGACAGACAACTCGGGCCTTACCTCAACCTTAAACAGGCAATCATAGAGTTTCATTGGGACTAATTACCGACGTTCTTCAAAAAGCAAAATGTGAATGATTGATGCAGTTTGTTTTCAAATTAACATCCAAAATGGCTCCTTTAGCGCATGGAGCGACTAATTGGGGTAAGTAAACACACATACATCCATAATGCAAATACCCCGGGTGAGCTGGAATACATAACGCCGACGCTGTCTGGCGACGACCTCACTTTCATTAGTAAGCTCGTAAGCCCTCGGAGAGGAGCAGAGGAATCATTTATGGGTGGATCAATGGGGCGCTACGGTGAGGGTGAGAACTTTATACCGCGGGACTGGCTTAGTTCAACCGCTGTGAATAAAAAGTTCAGGATAAAAAGTTGATCCTTGGGAATCGTATTTACCCAATGGTATATTTCTCATTACATTTCATCGAAGAGTTTCACAAACACCCATATGAACACAACAGAAGTTATTTTATTTTCATCTAAAATCAGATGCTAAATGTTCCTTGTGGAGGTCAGAAATACATTATTTGTACATTAACCCCTAAATAACATAATTTAAATGATGTCATTATTTTCTCACTCTTATGTCGTTATCAGATAGCACAGGTAGCCTACGCCTGTAAGATCTGTTCATCTGGAAAGCATCTGCTGTGTAAAAATGTCTATATGACATCTAACTTGCAGATGAGCAAACACTCTAAAAAGTACATCTTGCAGATGTAAATGCAGACATCAAATAGACGTATCCGAGATGTACTTGTGCTATCAGACTTAATGCAGAATACAAAAGAAGATATTCTGAAAAATGGGAATCAAACGTAGCTCTTCCATTGTACTGTATGGACAAAAACAATTAGATACAATTCTCAAACTATCTTATTTTATGTTTCACAGGGGTAAAAAAAGCAACTCATGCAGATTGGGTGAATTATCCCTTTAACAAGATCTCTTGAAAGTGAATGGGGTCCAAAAACTAGGAGAAACAGCATAATAGGACACTTACACCTAATATGTGGAATAAATGCATGTATTTATATATACATATACATATTAGATAAGTGTCCACTAAATATTTATCACAATACATCTGAAATACTACAATACTACAGCAAAATAAAATCCAAATGGTTAATTTCATTCCATCCTGTGATCCTAAAATTAAGTTATCCAACTATAACAACAACAAACCCACGCTAATCCCAATAAAACAAAATAGGGCTTGTGTAATCGCAAACCACGCAAACCAAGCCTCCAGTGCAGCGCGAGACAGCAGCTATTTTTTATTTGAAGGATTATAGGGGCGTAGAGATGGATCGACGGCCGGGTGAGCGAGACATCCCAACAGTGTCCTGAGACATGTGCTGGCGGCCCCCTCTCAGTGGCAGTATGCAAATCCGCTGCTAAATTTCATTTTTCTAATCCCCTTAATCAGAAGCAGGGGAATAGGAGCCAGCTGCGAGAAACCTGTGTTAAGATGTAATTAAGCATCTGATTGAATTTCACCACATACCCAAAGAGGGTCCGTGCCAGGGCGGGGAACGGCCCCGTGAGCGGGGTATTCATGAGAGCATCAGGAGATGGGTGGAGG